>NC_063048.1:13819653-14119653 GCF_018812025.1 Megalobrama amblycephala | reverse complement strand
AAGAGAATAAATAGAAGTGGGCATAAGGAGGTTAATGAGGGAGAGAAGGTGAACCAATAATCAGGTAAAAAGACAATAGACAGGAGGGCACATGGCACATAGAAACAAACATGACAAAGCCATGTGCTCACACCAAACATGACAAAAACAAGAGCACAAGCCATGTGCTCAAACAAAACATCACGCAACCAATGAGAGCTTTCACTGACTGCGAGTCTACACAAAACATGACAACATGAAAGCACATGGCTGATGAAAACACAAGCCGCGTGCTACCCAGAACAAAACAACAGAAGAAGGCTGTGTCATCGCATACACTCGAGTAGGTACTTATTTTGAAAAATAAAATACTCTGCGACGGCTAAAAATGTACGTTCTAGAATGAATGTGTGTAGTATGAATGTAATCTGGACATGCTACATTTGCCATGTTGTCATTATCATATGACCTACCAACGTTACCTTGTTTCACTGCCATTCACAAATCCTTTTCCGTGGCCTCATGGGATAGTAAAGTGTCCATCATATGTAGACTTCAGAATCTCACCAGGAGTAGTAGGTCATCCATGTACTTTTGGCCTACTCTTTTATGAGTACTGTGAATTTGGACATACTTCTGTCACATACTGTTTTTCGCCTACTATATAGTATGGAAGTATGCGATTTCAGATACAGCCAAACCCATGAAGCATGAATGTCTGAGCATTAGGGCTGTAACGATATGCGATATAAAACCGAAATCGCGATACGCAGGTCCACGAACCTGTATCGCGATGTGAGAAGGCAGAATCGCGACACACCCCTTCCAACTCCCAGAGTTATCCTGTCTCAATCAGCTCTCTAGTTCAGTAAGTGTTTCGCGCACACATTGAATCTTGCAAGCAGGTTTAAACGTTTCTCATGTCAGTCTCTTGCATGGTCGCGTGAGAAAAGTCGTGGCTTTCTTTCACCGCAGTGCCACAGCAACAGCTGTGCTCACAGAAAAGCAAAAGACGCTTGCGATGCTTTGCTTTAAGAAGTTCTGTGGGGCCGTTCACATATTGCGTCTTTTCCGCGTGCAAGTCAGTTATTATTTTCAAATGTAGCCGCGTGGCAGGCGCGCTCATAATGGGATCAACGCGGTCGCGACGCGCATGCAATTCTCAACTTCTCAGAATGCCGCAAGCGCACCGCAGGTCGTGTGACAAGAATCAACCGATCAGCTATGGCCTTTCCGTAACAAAACATCAAAAGCTCAGCCGAACAGCTGATCATAGCTGTACATGGTGGTTTTTATATCTTATCTCCATCAATATATCTCGTAGTAAAACTAATGCAAGGGCTAGAAATCATTTATCCTTTGCAGAAACATCCTGTTCCTCTTGGAGAGCTCAGTTCATGGTTGCATAGCAACGACCGACGCCACGGGAGCGCGAGCGCTTTGGAAAGAAGGAGAAGCGGTGCGGCCGCGCCTTCCACGCGTTTTTAGACGCGATATGTGAACGGCCCCTATTCATAATTCATAAAAGTTCATGTTAAATTTAACATTTTTTTTCAGTGACAGACAGCCCTATTCAACTGTTAATTTGAATACAGAAGGTTTTTATTAAATTTTTATATTTATTTATTTTATTGAAATGTGATCTTGTATGTACAACAAGGAAAATTATTGAAATTTGTTCATGTTTTTTTAATAAATCTTGTTTGAATTTCAGTTTCATTTTGTTCAAAATATCGTGATACGTATCGTATCGTGAACTCCGTATCGAGATACGTACCGTATCGTGACCTGAGCGTATCGTTACACCCCTACTGAGCATCGACAATGAACTGAAACCAAACTAGACCAAAGTGCCACGATCCGACCGAAAACAAAACAACTCGAAACCGCACACTCACAACGACAAGACAATAGGAGTGTCAGAGCTCTGTCACCAAACCAAGAATATACAGACCGAAGTGACAGAACCCTGACATAAGACACACACACATACACACACACACACACACACACACACACACACACACACACATACATATATATATATATATATATATATATATATATATATATATATATATATATATATATATATATATATATATATATATACAGTGTTTCCCATACATTGACTAGACTGTGGTGGCCCGCCACATTCTAATTTGTCCCGCCTCAAAATGAAACGGAAATTAGGCTTGTCGCGATATTTAAATAACCGACTGATAATTGCGCTCTTTTATAGCAAAAGTGGGAGTCATAGAGCAAAATAAGTACGCGCACCAAGACTAGCACCAATTAAGTTTTCGTGCACTATATTCAAAGCCATCTGAAGCCATTCCATAACTTCATGTGAGGGAGTACATCGTTAAGTTCACGGTCAGAAACTCGTCTTCCCTCAGCTACAGCTGTCAGTCAGCACTCAAAGAGCGCGTCGCGTTCGGTAACGGCAGTCAGCACGGTAAAACTCTCCAATACGATGTTATTCCCATTATAATACTTGCTATGTAGACAAAGGGCTGTGGATTTGCATAAAATGACTATATCTTGCAGGAGTTTATTGGCGTTTCTGAGATCGCACAACACAAGGACTATGAATTGGCGTCACACGCACAATAACTGGAATTTAAAAGTGAGAAGAAACATATGATTAATAAACTGTTGGATGCAGTCAGATATACACAGGGATTCTCTTTGTACCGTGAACTTTTCAATGCGCAGCACAACTGCGAGTTGTGACTCCATATTGCTTCAAGCACATCATTCTGCACCCGGGATGCGCATTAGCGGTTTTTTGCTGCTGTTTTGAAGCATTTCATATCATGGTTTTGCACACTGAAATATTATTAATAACCTATTTTGTTCTGTCGTATCTATCATATCTTGTTGCCCCATTAAAAATCTGCACAATACATTTAAAATATCGCCTTTTAATCTTACATTAATATAAATATATATAATTCTTTACATATAAATCTAATAGAAATCGTTTTTCTTCATTTCATAAGAGTACAAATAGTAATTTTAAAATTTTTATTAACATTTGGATTTATAAAATTACTAAGCAAAGTTGTTTTTTTTGTTTTTTTCAAGAATTAGGCTAGCATACTTTTTGCTGCTGAATTATATAGGCTACTCACCTAGTTTACTATGTATTTATTGGTCAGCTTATGATTATATATTTCTATTGTTATTTTGTCTCTATAATGAAGTGGTGTTTAGTGCATTCTGGATTGTTTAACAAATCAAAGAGTGACCATTAGTTCCACAAATACAGATATATAGATACAGGCTCCTACTAATAACTTAATTCAACAAAAGTAACCTCTTTTGCTACATAATAATGGTTTAAATGTATAATCTACATGTTTGACCACTTATGAACTATCATTTAGCCTATATGTTGTGTACGTGACTAATGTGCCCTACCATCACCAATAAATAAATTACTTTTAGAGCACAAAATTGTTTACAAGAGAACAAATTTCTTCATTGATCTAGTCACTTAATTTTGCTCTCAGAATGCACCAGATTTATCCATTTAAATTTAAAATGTACAAAATTTTCCTACGGGGGGGGGCATGCCCCCGGACCCCCCTAGAGGAACGGATGTCCACCCACCACAGTCTCACAAAATCCTGTGGGAAACACTGATATATATATAAACTTTTTAAAATACATATCCGTCTTAATATTGGGCATGTAATAAATAGATGCCATCTTTGAGCTGACTTCAAATTACATTTCTTACTGATGTTAGGGGTGATTTATACAACAAGTAGGTATACAACAATTCTCTGTTGTCTGAAATGCAGTACAAGTACAATATATTTGTAAAACAAATTCCAATGCCATGAGCCATGAGTGTAGCCTTATATGACCTTTGAACCTGAAATTGTGTACAAGCCAGCCGAATCAGATCAGACCCAAAACTACCCCAGCAGTCTCTACAAAGCTCCTTAAACTACTCTCTTTGCATCAGACATATTCTACACCCATTTTGTCATATGATACATTATTTTGGGTCAAGTACTTGAATAAACAGCTGAAGAAAACCATGAAAGTGAGAAACGCTGATGTCAGGACCATTTTACAAAATGTGAATGGTGTAACACAACATCTCACCTGTCTTGTCTGTACAGTTCCCGCAGAGGCCCTGTGATTGGCATTGGTGACACTGGTCTCTTGAGCAGTTCTTTCACCAGGTCATAGTATCCACCTAAAAGAGAGCATGACTTTTAATATGTATATTCTCTCCAGAGAAAGAACACGAGTTTGAAGACAAGCCAAGGTCCTCAAAGCCACATACCGGAACTAAGACATCCATTTTCTCTTTCTCTTCTCTTTATGTTTCTTCATGCAGTCATATATTGATCTCACAAAAGACAAAATTCGTTTTCCCCAGCACAGAAATGTTATTCTTTTATTACAGAAATGTGTGCAGTGAAAACAACACAACATACTCTCTATCACTTTCGGTGTGTCATGAGCCAGAATTCTATTATGGGAGAGCTTGCACCAGATACAATGAAGTATTTTCAAGGGATCTTGAGGCAACAAAGTATATAAAATGCCATAAATAAATTATGGCAGACAATTTTAAGAGCATTAAAAGTTTGATCTCCTTCAGGGGAGGCCGAAAGGGACTTTTTGAAGCAGTAATTATTCATAAAAATGAAATGTCATATTAGTTTGTCCCGGTCTAATTTGATTTCACGTTGATAAATTTTTTGCGCTTCGACAGGATTCGGTGGGACAAATGTGGTGCTCTCCTCACATCATTTTCTCTAATAAAGACACATTTGTTTGAATATACAGATGATGAGTTCCGAACAATGGCAGTAATTAAAACTGTGGAGCCAATCGCTGATGTTTAACGATTAGGCCTATGTCTGTTATTGCATCTGATTAAAGTGATAGAAAAAAAAATACATGTTGTATTTTGTATTTTGCTATTTTGAAATTTGATGTATTTGGTCCCACTCTCAAACCTCAGTCATTAAGCTAGCAGCCTTACAAATGTTAGCATTAGAAGCTGAATATTACAATTATTAATTAAATAAGGACCCTACAAACAAAAAAAGAACCAAAACAAAACAACATTAAATGTTTATGGTAAGAAACAACAACAAAACAAAAAAAAAATTTAATTAATTTAAAAAAATACTTGCTTAGTTAGCCTACACTTCGTGGTTTGTTGTTTGACTAGCAAGAATTTGTGCTTGTACTTAAGTTACCTTACTTGAGTCTTTAAGACTTTTGCAGTGAAAACACACATATTATATCAATATTCTATTTGTGTGTGTGTGTGTGTGTGTGTGTGTGTGTGTGTGTGTATATAAATAAAAGAAATAAATTCATAGCTGATTTGTAATATTTCTCAACGTTGTTACCAGCAGCCCACAAGGTACAGTATGTAGTATGGATGAAATGAAGTCTGAATCATCACCTTTCTGATCAGCATGAAGCACCGGAGGACACTTGCATGGACAATTTATTCCAGCTTGTAATTCTCCTTATGTTTTGTAAACACATAGTAAACTGACTTACTTCCAAGGCCTAAAATTAACACTTGCCAAGCACCAAACACGAGTAAAACTATATGAAACTATCAGTCGCCAGATGGCCGGTAACATTATGAATTCTAATAATGCAGTGTAAAGAGAACATGAACGTGAACAAACGTGACCGACACTCGGGACAGTTGACGGGTCAGTGCTGCACCATGACGAAAAGTTAAGCCTTTCTAATGTAAATATTCAAACGAAAACGCAAAATGGCGCGCTGTGGGAAGTTCAACGTCCGAAACATTCGAATTGCGCGCCCTGAAAGCGTCTTCAGACAGCGCGCAAATACTAAGTTGAGCTCTCTTCATTCCTTCCTGTGCTTGAACAGACAAATTCACACAAAATTATGTCAAAAAATGACGTCTCAGTGAGTATCCTTGTAAACACAGTCATGCATGTCTTCAGTTGAGAAAGAAAAGTCATGATTCGTGTGTGCATTTGCTCTTAAAGAGACAGAATCCTAATACTCCTGCTGCTGTCTGCGTTTTTAAAGTTAAAGGATTAGTTCACTTTCAAAATTAAAATTTCCTGATAATTTACTCACCCCCATGTCATCCAAGATGTTCATGTCTTTCTTTCGTCAGTCAAAAAGAAATTAATTTTAATTTTCTCCATATAGTGGACTTCAATGGCCTCCAAAACAGTTGAAGGTCGAAATTACAGTTTCAGTGCAGCTTCAAAGGGCTTTAAACGATACCAGACAAGAAATAAGGGTCTTATCTAGCGAAAAAATCTGTCATTTTCTAATATATATATAATATATATATACATTTTAACCATAGATGCTCCTCTTGAACTAGCTCTCTTCTTCTTCTTCTTCTCTATTAGAATTCCGGCAGTGAAAACACTGCTAAGTGTATTACTGCCCTCCTCAGGTCAGAGTTTGAACTAATTGTTATATACTTGCACTAGCATATTGTATATGACAATTTAGTTCAAACTTTGACCTGTGGAGGGCAGTAATACACTTAGCAGCGTCTACACTGCTGGAATTCAAATAGAGAAGAAGAAGAAGAGAGCTAGTTCAAGACGAGCATCTATGGTTAAAAGATAACTTTATTTTTTTTTTTAGAAAATGGACGATCGTTTCTCTAGACCCTAGACCCTTATTTCTCATCTGGGGTCGTACAGAATGCTTTGAAGCTGCACTGAAACTGTAATTTTGACCTTCAACCGTTTGGAAGTCCACTATATGGAGAAAAATCCTGGAATGTTTTCATCAAAAACCTTAATTTCTTTTCGACTAAAGAAAGAAAGACATGAACATCTTGGATGACATGGGGGTGAGTAAATTATCAAGAAATTTTAATTTGAAAGTGAACTAATCCTTTAACCAAAGGGGGGAAAAATCACTCACTGCTCTTGAACTATAAAAAGGATATGAATAACACAGTCTTGCAGTGAATGAATATGAATGACATAGTCATGTTGTGTTATTTATTTGATTAGCTTACTTTATTAAATTTCTGTACCAGAAAACTACTGTTAGACCTGCATGAAAAGCACTGTTTATTCATTGTATCTTTGTTGTATTATATGTATTTGTGCTATTGCTTGTAATTTGATTATTTGTTCTTATTTTATTACTGAAAGTTTACTTGTCTTTAAAAATATAGGCTATTAAAATTATTTTAGTTAAGCTAGTAGTTTTAGCCGTGGCATCGAAATTGGAATATAGGAATGTGATTTTTCTCATGACTGCCTGTTTTTTGTTTCATGGCTGGTAAAAAAAAAAAAAAAAAAAAAAAAAACTGGTTTTGGCAGGTTTAAAAAAAAAAGTTAGTTTTAGGCCCTGCACATCCATTTAAATTTTTGACATTTCTAACACATCTTCATTCAAGATCTGGCCTGTTTTCCATGGTGGACCACTGATATTGGCACTGGCACTATCCAAAGCAGATAATGAGGTGAACATGGACCTGCGCTGCAGTAAAAGGACACAAAGAGTACAAGTGAGACAGAGAGACACTGTAGTGGGCTGACATGTCCTCTGAGTCCCAGACACACCTTGTTAAGGGTATTAGGATCAACACCGTGATTGATCTACATGTCAGATCGGTAAGTGAAGGCGTGGAGTCAGCTGTCCACAGCTCATTTTCCACCTGGAGGTCAATTAAGACACAGAGAGGTGAGGGAACCACTAGGACGGGTGCCTTACAGTGCATAGACCCTAATATGGAGATCTCAAAACACACACAGCATGCATATAGATACTCAAACCTAGCCTCATTTGATTGTCCAATGTCACTGCATGGGGGAGGGTTCTGTCATGATAGACAGAGTGTCTTTTCTATGAAGGTACACAGAGAAACAAAAGGAAGGGGTGGTGGATGAAAAGATAGATGAATAAAGGTAGAGCTTCATCTTTGACTGGGCTGAATACTGTCTATAGTCATTCAGTACTGCCTCATTTCCCTGTAACGCACAGGGCTTTTTTTCATTAGCGGAGCTCGGAGCACACAAGGAGTCAACCGTGTGGATATTCTGACACCCCTACAGCACTCTATTTACCACAGCTCTTCAGTGATGTATCAAGGGGAACGTCTTCCCGGCATTAAATATAGATGCAGTCGGATTAACATATAAGGAGAGAGCATGATTAATGTGAGATTACACTGGATAACGCTGCTGCTTTTTCCATCACTGTTGGAGTAATGGACTTTGATTTGATTCAAATCATCCTTTACCCATCAACATAAGCAGCCGCTCTTAAGAGAGAGACGGGACATTGCTTTTGACCGCACATAATACAAATAATATATGAAAGTTGGAGAATAAACTTGCAATAACTTCTCTTGCTTGCCACAGGTCTAGGTTGGCATTTGTTGCCCAACTTGTGCTGTACTGTTTGTGCTACAAACATGATACATGAATGATGTATACATTTCAATGATACATCAAATCCTTTTGTTGAAAAGGTGTGCTAATACCTTTCTAAGCGATCTTACCTACAATTTTCAACTGGCAGGTGATAAATCAAAGGAAGAAAAATTCAATAAACTTACATTTAAGGAGAGACTGAAGTAATATCTAGAGACTTGCGGACGTAAACACTAGTAAATACCCAAAACACATTAACAGCTACATGCTAACCACTGCAGAATTGTACTTACAACTGCTGACAGACAAGTACTACTCATTATCTTCAGAAAACATAAAAATCTAGCTTGTGAGTACTGAACTTTCTAGAAACCACCATGTAACCACCTAATAATCACATGGTAGCATGCTAACCACTTATAGCATCTAAGCTACCATTCATAACACTTTAGCATCATGGCAGTGACTTGTAAGGTCAAGTCCCACTCACATTTTCTTCAGAAAATGTAAAAAATCTAGTTTGTGAGAAACTGAATATCCTAGCAAACACCTAACATACCTTGTAACCACCCAAAATACATTAAAAACATAGTAGCATGCTAACCACTCAGAGTATCTTAGCATCAATCAACCCACATTGCGGTGACTTTTGCTAAGTCAAGTCCCACTAAAACAAAAATCTAGTTTGTGAATACTGAATATCCTAGCACCCACCCTAAATGCTCCAGCAACCACATAGCAGAATGCTAACCAGAACTTGAAAGTACCACTCACATTCAGAAAATGTATAGAAATCTTGTTTGTTACTATTGTAAAGATAAATTGGTTCAAGATTTTAAAACAGATCTAAAGATAAATTGGTTCAAGATTTTAAAACAGATCTCTTTTTTTTATTAAAGTGGTGGTTAATATCAAGTTGCCACAGTTTTATTTCAGTATTTTGGTGGAAAATAGAGTTATTTTCACCACAAAAGTCCTTTTTACATGAACCATCAATGCTATAGACCATGAAAGGTGCGAAATGAACATGACCCATGTTGTGGTGTAAAAAACCCAATAACCTGACCAATCCATGACCATCTCATTTATTTTAGTTGCTCTCTGCACCTTAAGAGATACATCACAAGTCTAGGTGTGCATATTGAATTTCACACCCTCAATAAATTGCTGGGCCAACGTATTGATATTTTCTGGCCTGGTCCCGTTTTGCCTCCTTTCTCCTTGAGAGCGACACCCGCAAAGGGTTAAACCCTCCCCCCTGTTCTGCCCCGTGCCACTGCGTCTCTCTCGCTCCCTCACTGTGTCT
This sequence comes from Megalobrama amblycephala, assembly GCF_018812025.1. NCBI lineage: Eukaryota > Metazoa > Chordata > Actinopteri > Cypriniformes > Xenocyprididae > Megalobrama > Megalobrama amblycephala. Next base: position 14,109,984 of record NC_063048.1, on the reverse strand, counting down.
CCCTGCATCCATTTGCAAATGATCTCGCTTGTCTGCATATTGTCACTTGCAGCCTGCCCACACATTCATCAACTGTCGGCCGGCTCGCCGCGCACTCCACGCGCCCTCTACACTTAATTGTTCCCACTCTGACCTGGGAGAATAGAGAATGATGTTTCCCTCATTCGTGCCGGTACAGGGCGAGGAGAATTAACAACTCTGTGGGGATGGCCGGGCTGTGGTATGGTCGGTCAGGCTCTCCCCTCTTCCCCCTCTTTGTGTTTCTGGGGCACGGTCCTACCCTATTACCAGTGGCAGGCGAAGATTCACTAGCTGCATGAAGAAATGAGGCAGAAAAGATAGGTGTAGACGTCTCCTTCCATGGGCCGCAAGTTGGAGATCTAGTCCAGATATATCTGTGTAGACAAATGGACATGGACACTAACTTTCTTTTTCAACATCAATATTTTAGGGTAAACTTTATATGAGAAAATGTGTATTTTTAAATTATGTTTATCTTCATGAGTTCATTAAAAATCATATTTAAAATTTCTAGATGGAGCATAGCCTACTACTCTTACTATTTCTGACATAAATATAAAGATAGCACGAGTGGTATCCTAGCATGCTATTCTGAATTTAGCCATTGTTTCCAACAGTTAGAGGCTGTTCACACAAGACATGGCATTGTGTCAATACATCATTTACTTGCTTTTGCTTGTCAATGTGCTTGTAACGTAGCGGGACTCATGGTAAGATCCATATGCAAGCTTTTATTTACAGTGGTAAGCGTGGTCGTACAGGCAGGGTCTAAGCAGGGGCAAACAGGAACAGCAAGGGCTAGGCAGAATCGTAGTCAGGGTACAGGCAGTAGATCGAGGCAGGCAGATAACATTCACAGAACAGGATGGCAAGGCAAGGGTCAAAGGCAGGAACAGGAACAGACAGGGAAACAGGATAAACACAGGGAAACGCTTAGAATTGACACACAGGGTAATCAAGACTTCGCGATCGGATGGTGTGAGTGAGAGTCCTTTTATAGTCCAGGTAACAAGCTGCAGCTGGGTGTGGTGATTAGTGAGGAGTGTGTGCATGGCTGTATGTGGCGACAGGTGATAGGTGTGGAGTGAACATGTGACTGGCAGGGAGGATTGTGGGAAGTGTAGTCCGGGAACTGACAGGAGCAGACTGTGATCATGACATAATGCCCCCCTCCCGGAAGGCGCGTCCTCGCGACGTAAACGGAACAGCTAGGGAGGGGGGGTGGGTGCATTGGGGACTGGTATGCAGACATGAACAGGGTCCCCAATGCAGGTTCCAGGAACTCGGCCACCATGGCGGGTCAGGTGCCACGGGCAGCCATGGTGGGTCAGGTGCCACGGAGAGCCACGGCGGGTCAGGTGCCACGGAGAGCCACGGCAAGTCAGGTGGCTCGGGCAGCCACGGCAGGTCAGGTGGCTCGGGCAGCCACGGCAGGTCAGGTGGCTCGGGCAGCCACGGCAGGTCAGGTGGCTCGGGCAGCCACGGCAGGTCAGGTGGCTCGGGCAGCCACGGCAGGTCAGGTGGCTCGGGCAGCCACGGCAGGTCAGGTGGCTCGGGCAGCCACGGCAGGTCAGGTGGCTCGGGCAGCCACGGCAGGTCAGGTGGCTCGGGCAGCCACGGCAGGTCAGGTGGCTCGGGCAGCCACGGCAGGTCAGGTGGTTTGGGCAGCCACGGCAGGTCAGGTGGCTTGGGCAGCCACGGCAGGTCAGGTGGTTCGGGCAACCACGGCAGGTCAGGTAGCTTGGGCAGCCACGGCAGGTCAGGTGGTTCGGGCAACCACGGCAGGTCAGATGGTTTGGACGGCCACTGCGGGACAGAGTCCATAGATGACACAAGCTCCCCACCCCTAGGTATACTGCCCCCCCCCAAAAAGTTCTTGGGGAAATCAACGGAGGCATTGGCGGGTTCATGGGCAAGGAGCTCGGGTGGCGCCAGCAGGGCAGATGGCCTGAGCGGCAGCGGCAGGACAAATGGCCTGGGCGGTGGTGTCAGGGCCGACCAGGGGTGCTCTGTGGCCGTATCAGGGAGAGCGGGCAGCTCGGTGACGGCCTCCGTGGCCGTGTCAGGGAGAGCGGGCAGCTCGGTGACGGCCTCCGTGGCCGTGTCAGGGAGAGCGGACAGCTCCGGGACGGCAGCGGGCTCGGGCTGCTCCGGGACGGCAGCGGGCTCGGGCTGCTCCGGGACGGCAGCGGGCTCGGGCTGCTCCGGGACGGCAGCGGGCTCGGGCTGCTCCGGGACGGCAGCGGGCTCGGACTGACAGACTGGTCCATGGTCAAAGGAGCCTGAGTGCATTCTCCAGGCCCGCAAAACAGCCAGAACATAGAACGCGAACACAGTCCTTCTGGCCATGACGGGACTGACAGGAAGCGCATGCGGGACTGGAGCAGACTCACTGGCTGGAGCGGATTCTGGAGCGGACTTACTGACTGAAGCGGGTCCTGGAGCGGACTCAATGGCTGGAACACCCCCTACCTCCGCGAGCACCGAAGGGGCGGCCATCTTGCCCGTAGGCACTGACAAAGCAGCCATCTTGTCCATCGCGTCCAGGGCGTTTGAGTGCGTCGCAACCGGTGAACTTGACTGCGTTGCACCCGGCGAACATGAGTCCATAGCAACCGGCGAACTTGAGAGCGTTGCAATAGACGAACTTGAGAGCGTTGAAACAGACGAACTTGAGAGCGTTGAAACAGACGAATTTGAGAGCGTTGAAACAGACGGGCTTGAGTGCGAAGCGGCCGCCGGGCTTGAGAGCGAAGCGGCCGGCTGGCTTGAGAGCGAAGCGGCCGGCTGGCTTGAGAGCGAAGCGGCCGGCGTGGGTTTTGGAATGCCAGCCGCTCGTGCTGTAGTCATTGGAGGATCATTCATGCTGGAACGCAACCCTCTCCGCTCCCTGACTGATCTAGAGACGTGACGTGACTCTGGGCGATCAGCGGAGAAGTGGCGTTGCTCTGGGCGATCAGCGGAGACGTGACGTTGCTCTGGGCGATCAGCGGAGACGTGACGTTGCTCTGGGCGATCAGCGGAGACGTGACGTTGCTCTGGGCGATCAGCGGAGACGTGACGTTGCTCTGGGCGATCAGCGGAGACGTGACGTTGCTCTGGGCGATCAGCGGAGACGTGACGTTGCTCTGGGCGATCAGCGGAGACGTGACGTTGCTCTGGGCGATCAGCGGAGACGTGACGTTGCTCTGGGCGATCAGCGGAGACGTGACGTTGCTCTGGGCGATCAGCGGAGACGTGACGTTGCTCTGGGCGATCAGCGGAGACGTGACGTTGCTCTGGGCGATCAGCGGAGACGTGCCGTTGCTCTGGGCGATCAGCGGAGACGTGCCGTTGCTCTGGGCGATCAGCGGAGACGTGACGTGGCTCTGGGCGATCAGCGAAGACGTGACTTGGTTCTGTTATTGTGGTAACCGCCATTTTGTGAGTGTCAACTGGCGCGGCGGCCATTACACAACCAGACGAGGAATCGCGTTCCTCCGCGACACCCACAGTAAACAGAGAACCAACAGTCAATAGAGCATAATCCAGAAAACGACTAAGTGAAGAACGGGTCCCTCACGAATCAGCTGTGACTTGAGTGGCTGATTAACGCCTTCACAGAAAAAGTCTATGAGCACACAGTCCGGCAGGTCTGAACAATATGCAATGTCCAAGTATTCCTCAATGTAATTCTCCAGCAATCGTGAGCCCTGCTTGAGCTCTAATAACAAAAATGCAAAGTTCCTACCAGACCAGTGTTCATCAGAAAAGCTGCTGGATCGTGGTGGTGGCGAAGTCTTCTGTAACGTAGCGGGACTCATGGTAAGATCCATATGCAAGCTTTTATTTACAGTGGTAAGCGTGGTCGTACAGGCAGGGTCTAAGCAGGGGCAAACAGGAACAGCAAGGGCTAGGCAGAATCGTAGTCAGGGTACAGGCAGTAGATCGAGGCAGGCAGATAACATTCACAGAACAGGATGGCAAGGCAAGGGTCAAAGGCAGGAACAGGACCAGACAGGGAAACAGGATAAACACAGGGAAACGCTTAGAATTGACACACAGGGTAATCAAGACTTCGCGATCGGATGGTGTGAGTGAGAGTCCTTTTATAGTCCAGGTAACAAGCTGCAGCTGGGTGTGGTGATTAGTGAGGAGTGTGTGCATGGCTGTATGTGGTGACAGGTGATAGGTGTGGAGTGAACATGTGACTGGCAGGGAGGATTGTGGGAAGTGTAGTCCGGGAACTGACAGGAGCAGACTGTGATCATGACAGTGCTAGACCAGCGTTTTTCAACCATTAGTTCTTGATGTAATGCCAGGGTGTCCTTACAAAATTAGCAACCATTCATATGGGATCTTGGAGGAAGTGGGTAAATAATGAAATGATTGGTGGTGTTACAACTCTTCCCATGTTACAACCATACCTGGTCTCCCGATGTCATATTTTTTTTTTTTTTAAATATAACTTATAACTTACGACATGACGTAATACTGAATTATATAAATTACAAAATACATGATTGTATTTGGTTGTCAAAGACTTTAAAGGGTTAGTTCACCCAAAAATTCTGTCATTAATTACTCACCCTCATGACGTTCCACACCCGTAAGACCTTCGTTCATCTTCGAAAAAACAAATGAAGATATTTTTCATAAAATCCGATGGCTCAGTGAGGCCTGCATTGCAAGACAATTAACACTTTCAATGCCCAGAAAGCTACTAAAATAAGTGGTTTGGAGCGTGTATCAAACGGGTACCAAAGTCACGTGAATTCAGTAAACGAGGCTTTGTTACATCATAAGTGTTTCGAAATTTCAATGGTTTACCACTGGGGGGTGTGACTTTGGCAGTTTGATACAGGCTCCGAACCACTGATTTGAAACAAAAGATTCATAAAGCTTCGAAGCTTCGTGAAGCAGTGTTTTGAAATTGCACATCACTAGATATTATTGAATAAAGTCGTTATTTGTTTTTGTTTTTTTTGGCGCACAAAAAGTATTCTTGTCGCTTCATAACATTAAGGTTGAACCACTTTAGTCATATCAACTGTTTTAAAGGTGAGGGGTGAGGGGTGAGCAGGGAGCATACGATTTAAAGGGGCCGCAGCCTGAATCGGTGCATAGTTAATGATGCCCCAAAATAGGCAGTTAAAAAAATTTATTAAAAAAAAATCTATGGGGCATTTTGAGCTGAAACTTCACAGACACATTCAGAGGACACCTTAGACTTATATTACATCTTGTAAAAAATGGTTCTAGGGTACCTATAAATATGTTTTTAGTAGCTTTCTGGGCATTGAAAGTGTTAATTGTCTTGCTGGCAATGCAGGCCCATGCACCCACCCAAATATGTAATGCTTGTAACTTATTTAATACTTAATCAGTTGCTCCACAAAACAATTGTTTTTTTTTTTTAAAGGGGATGTCTAATGCTATTTAATGCATTCTGACTTATTTACACTGTTAAAGAATTGGATTATCATGCTAAACATGGCCAAAGTTTCAAAAAATGAGTTGAACACTCCTTTCAGGGTTTGTATAAGTTTCGGAAAGTTTTTTTTCCGAGTATGGCCCTGTATGACATCATAAAGGGCGGAATTCCTTGAATGGGCACTTCTCCCGGAAGAGTGCGCTGCACAGGACTTGCTCGAGAAAGATTTGTCATTTTGTTTTTAGACCACAAAATCAACAATGTCACCAAAGAAGTGTTGGTTGTGAGGGAAAAAATAACCTTGTTCAGCTTCCCAAAGAACCCAGCGTTAAGGGAACAGTGGATGCAGTTTGTTTTTCCGGGCCAGCAATGGAGTTGCGCAAGTGTGTTTGTTTATTCCTGGCTTTTCGGTAACAAATGTTTTATAAACAAGGCCCAGTTCGACGCTGGATTTGCAGATCTTTTGAAATGAAAAGATCCCAGCAATAAAAGATCCCAGTCATGAGTCAGAAGTAAAACTGCATCAGATGTCTGTGTTTTGTTGGCAATTGTCGTATAAGTGCAGATAATGTAAACAACATGAACGTATAGTAAATCAAAAGTTATCCAGGGATAATACGATGATGTATTGTCCGTGCCATGACTCTTTAGCTCCGCCCAAGGCACGCCTCCAGGAGCTTGACTGTTTTCAGAAAGAATACAGCTGTATCTGTCTTTTAAAAATCTGATAAAACTAAAGACTCTTCAGAGATATGAAGGATGCTATACTACTCTATAGGTACTCAAGATTAAAGGGTTAGTTCACCCAAAAATGAAAATTCTGCCATTTATTACTCACCCTCATGCCGTTCCACACCCATAAGACCTTCGTTAATCTTTGGAACACAAATTAAGATATTTTTGTTGAAATCCGATGGCTCAGTGAGGCCTGCATAGGGAACAATGACATTTCCTCACTCAAGATCCATAAAGGTACTAAAACATATTTAAATCAGTTCATGTGACAGTGGTTCAATATTAATATTATAAAGCGACAAGAACATTTTTGGTGCACCAAAAAAAAAAAAAAAAAACGACTTATTTAGTGATGGCCGATCTCAAAACACTGCTTCAGGAAGCTTCGGAACATTATGAATCAACGTGTCGAATCAGCGGTTCGGAGCGCCAAAGTCACGTGATTTCAGCAGTTTGGTGGTTTGACACGCGATCCGAATCATGATTCGAGACAGAAGAATCATAACACTCCGAATCTTCATGAAGCAGTGTTTTGAAATCAGCCATCACTAAATAAGTTGTTATTTTGTTTTTTGGCACACCAAAAATATTCTCATCGCTTTATAATATTAATATTGAACCACTGTACTCACATGAACTGATTTAAGTATGTTTTTAGTACATTAATGGATCTTGAGTGAGGAAATGTCATTGCTGGCTATGCGTGCCTTATCTTAAAAATATCTTAATTTGTGTTCCGAAGATGAACGAAGGTCTTACGGGTGTGGAATGGTATGAGGGTGAGTAATAAATGTCATTATTTTCATTTTTGGGTGAACTAACACTTTAAAGGTCCCGTTCTTCGTGATCCCATGTTTCAAACTTTAGTTAGTGTGTAATGTTGTTGTTAGAGTATAAATAAAATCTGTAAAATGTTAAAGCTCAAAGTTCAATGCCAAGCGAGATATTTTATTTAACAGAAGTCGCCTACATCGAACGGCCAGTTTGGACTACATCCCTCTACTTCCTTCTTTAATGACGTCACTAAAACAGTTTTTTGGCTAACCTCCGCCCACAGGAATACACAAGAGTTGCATTTGTAGAGTGTGTTTGTCGCCATGTCGTCGAAACGCTGTTATTTTCATCCCGCAGTCCAATCACCGGGTCTGATTCCGGCTCAAATCGATAGGGATCGAAAATTAAAGACATGTTTACAATAACACTGAGCGCGTGCATCTCCACGTTATGGTAAGAGGCGTGACTTTTCCGGGCACGGTGCGCTCAGAGCTGTCGAATCACAACCCAGGAACCGCTGGCACAATCAGAACTCGTTACGTATTTCTGAAGGAGGGACTTCATAGAACAAGGAAGTCATCAGCCCGTTTTATGACAGTGGAAACAGCGGTATACAGATAAGTAAATTATGTGAAAAATACTGTGTTTTTTTACACGCGAAACCTGAACACATGTTATATTGCACACTATAAACACAATCAAAGCTTCAAAAAACCATGAAAAACGGGACCTTTAACTTGAGATTGGCAGAAACTGAGTGTGTTATGTCCCCTTAAAGGCAATATGTAAATGAAATATATATATATGTATACACACACACACACACACACACACTAATTTTAAATGTAATTCTAATAATACTATTTAAATAATTTTTAAATGGTTTTTATTGCCTTTTTTTTCTTTACAGGCAAAATCAATTTTTGCTGTCCAGCTAAATGATTAAATACAAGGGCAATAAAAAATGACCCGCCTTTTTCATGGAGGACAGTAAAATTGCATGTCATGTCAACTGCCCATCCAAATATATAACCATCATTTCCGGTGGGGTCCCTTCTCTGTTCCAGTGGCGAGAGGTCAGTCTGCGTATGCATGTCACAGGCGAGCACTACAGGAAAGTGCCGGCACTGGGAACGTCACACACAATGGATTTATGGCTTCTTATCTGCATGCCATTTGCATTTGCGAGGAGATCTGCAGCACGGGCCCATTTTCTCCGACTGGATAGTGGAGCGGCCTCCACCAGTGCCCAGGGGCTCCTCAATGCATCACTCTCTCCCTCCTTCGGCTGCTAAACATTCCCACTGCATTAGCTAAGACAAGACATCAATTATACATGCTGTGGTTTCACTGTTGCAAAATACTATTTCCAGTTGGCTTAAATAGGATTAAAAATTAAATATTGCTTGCTGAAAAGGAATATGAAAGCAGCTTGAACTTCTGTTACTTTCAAGCAGGACGTTTGGGGCCAGTACAGAGCAAAGGGCTTGTTTTGGGCGAGCTGTATGCGTGTGTTGTCCTTGTGATGGCAAAAAGGAAAGACTTTTAATTAGCTGTTTTTGGTCTAGCAAATATTTACCCAAGCATCTCACAAACAAGTGCTTTTAAAAGTTTGATTTAAAGCAGGCCTAACAGATGGTGAACCAGGCGCTGGCTCATAACTCAACTCATAGCCGAGTTTCAGTGTGACCACAGGGTACCATTGCATATGTTAACTCCGAGGAAAAGACGTTAATATTGGTATCAGTTCAGCCATTAAAATCTTAAACAGCATATTCAGAGCTACAGCATGAGGAAGCATCAAAACTAATTCGCTTAGGAAAAAAGTGCATACACGAACATTTTCACTCCTCCTTCCACATGTCAGTTCCATAAAGAGCAAGGGTTGAAAGTGGATATGGGACGGTCACGCCAGGCCAGGCCTGATGTCTCATCCCCAGACCTTCAGTCCTGCCTCTTCAATAATGAATAGCTACTTCCATTATAAGCACCACATCTGCTTTAAGGGCACACTTGCTCAAAAGAAAGAGCGATCTGGCAGTTGTCTTAGACATTCAAGTGTGTGTGTGTGTTTTTAAAGGGCATCCTATTATGCCCCTTTTTACAAGATTTAAAATAAGTCTCTGATGTCCCCGTAGTGTTTATGTGAAGTTTTAGCTCAAAATATCCAACAGATAATGTTTTATAGCATGTTAAAATTGCCACTTTTGGGGGGTGAGCAAAAACGCACCGTTTTAGTGTGTGTCCCTTTAAATGCAAATAAGCTGCTGCTCCCGGCCTAAGAGGGGAGCTCATTCAAGAGCTCAATCTCCGGTGTCAGGAGTCAGGATGCACTAATAATGTCAGAAATGGTCAGTAAGTGTTCAGTCTGAACCAGATTCTGACAATTATGCCTACAGAGCCATTGATTATATGCAGCATGGAGATGGTTATAACTTATGTTGTCATCTTGCTTTTATGGCCAAAACTTTACTGATGAGGTTTATGATGTTTATTGTACTTCACACAAAAGATGAAGCATCCGTTTTCAATCCATAAATCACTGTAGGAGCTTAAAAAAACAAAGTGATAAACTCTGTCTCCCTTGCATTATCATCAACATACACAGTCAATTACACAGAAACACTCATTACAATTATCAGTAAACAAATATATATACAGACCTTATGCCTTTTTGGGGGGTGCTTAATAAACTGGTAAACTTTAGATCCGTAAATCAACTCTGATGAACTATAATAAAGTGCATGCTCTCCCTTTCATTACTGCCGTATACAGTATCGCTCTGGAGACTGTAAGCTGGATCACGAACAGTTGGTACTGATCCATCCTTGAGTAACAATTTAGCAAAACCTGTGTTCTGTATTGTCCCTTTGTATTGGCATTTGTTCACAAAGCAGTCTGGTGTAAAATGATTCGCACAGACATAAACAAATTTACGGAATATGGGGGTGCATTCCCTTCAAAAATAAAATGTTCAATCTTACATCCAACAACAAAACACCTCAATCACTTACGAGTGGCAACAGCTGCTCCAGCCTAGAGAAAATGGCAGACTGTGTACAACTCAGCAGAGTCCGTCAGCAGTCGTGGGCGGGGCCTGTACAAAGTGATGTCACTTTAACCCAGAATCTGCAAACAGCTTGTTCTGAGCATGGTTCTGAGACACTGCTTATGATTTATGGGAATAAAAAAAATAAAAAAAAATGGGTGTGTGGGTGGTTTTTTATTATTATAGGGTGGTTGTGTACACACACTGCCAACACACATTTATGTTATGTTCAACACCATGTAAAAGTGAATTCTGCATAATAGGTGCCCTTTAATATACAGCCCGAATTCTGGAAATGTTGGGACATTTTTTAAATTTGAATAAGAATGTCCAACAAGAATGTAAAATTTGGACTCGTCTGACCATAGAACACTTTTCCACTTTGAAACAGTCCATTTTAAATGAGCCTTGGCCCACAGGACATGATGGCCCTTCTGGACCATGTTCACATATGGCTTCCTTTTTTCATGATAGAGCTTTAGTTGGCATCTGCAGATGGCACGGCGGATTGGGTTTACCGACAGTGGTTTCTGGAATTATTCCTGGGCCCATTTAGTAATTTCATTGACACAATCATGCCGATGAGTGATGCAGTGTCGTCTGAGGGCCCGAAGACCACGTGCATCCAATAAAGGCCTTCAGCCTTGTCCCTTATGCACAGAGATTTCTGCAGTTTCTTTGAATCTTTTGATGATGTACTGTAGATGATGACATTTGCAAAGCCTTTGCAATTTGACTTTGAGGAACATTGTTTTTAAAATATTCCACAATCTTTTTACACACTCTTTCACAGATTGGAAAGCATCTGCCCATCTTAACTTCTGAGAGACTCTGCCTGTCTAAAACATCCCTTTTATAGCTAATCATGTTACAGACCTGATATTCAGTTGCTAGATGTTCTCCCAGCTGAATCTTTTCAAAATTTCTTGCTTATTTCAGCCATTTGTTACCACATATATACGTGCATATATACAACTTTTTTGAGACTGTATATATATATATATATATATATATATATATATATATATATATATATATATATATATATATATACATATATACACACACACACACACACATACATACACACACACTGTATATATTGCAAATATTATTAATATATTGCTAATTTGCAAAGCCAACTATAAGGAAGAAGTTCGAGCAGCCCTTCAAATCAGCATTGATTTCATTGATAGAGTTTGGGGCAGGAATATCAAGCCGACCAATGGCTTTGTTTTTGTTTTTAATCATTTCAAACAATTTCCTTTGGTGGCTCTAAATAATACTTCAGCATTAAAGCTTCACTGCAATATTCCATAAAAAAGAATCTTTTATCAAAGTGTAATAACTTGCTTTGGCTTTTAAATTACTTTCTTTTTCTGTTAAAATCTTATTCAACCACCTGTCATATAAAGACCACTTTTCACAATCCAATCAATTCCCAGTAGATAAAATAAAATCCTTCCCAACAGTTTTATTTATGAAAACTGACTCTAAATGCTGTGCATTACAGGCCACTACAGGCTAAAGCTGACAAGTCTGGACTCTTGAAAAACAAAGCTCTGTTACAGTTGTGCCTCAAAGCAAATAGCTGTTATTCTGGGAGGCAAGACACATTAGCCATTTAAACGGAGCTGCATGCATCTACAAAAAATACTTTAAAAAAAAACAAAAAACAAAGGGCAAACACAGTCCTAATATAATTTATTTAACATGCAATTGGTTCTGTGGTCAGAAGAAGCCGCAGCTACTACATGAAGTTACACTTCACTTCAGAGGACAAAAAAGAAAAAAGAAAAAAACAGTGACCACTTTAAAGGGTGGGAGAACACAAGACGGTTACTCTGTGATTGTTCAAGGGCACTTTATAAATACGACCGTTAACACTTTCCAGCCATGCATCATCTTAACTAAGCCCAAGCTGAGAAACCACAGACCGGAAGTCATGCAGTCTGAAGTATTCTCATACAAGAACAAAATTGCTATCTCTCACCTGCGAAGCCTTCGCCTCAAGTTCAACTAGAGACCATTTCCCACCACCTAACGTCTCATGTACCTAAACTGTTTGCAGAGGCAGCTTAACGCTTAATTTACAAATAAGAGGATCTTCCCACGGGTAGAGAAGTACAAGGTACCAATAATCCTCAATTCAAGGGAGGTGGTGCGTGAACTAACTGTAGAGCTGCTCTTCTCAAGAAACACGCTAGTCGACAAAGAAACAAGATCTCAGACACTGGTTTAGCATTAGAAGACCTGAATAGCTTAAGAGTCAGATCTCACTGCATGCAGAAAGCTTTCATGAGACAACTTTCCCAATGTGCATTAACTGCTGGGAACTATAACAGAATTTTACCCACACTCTTATAAAACAATGATGTTAGAAACCAGTGTTGTAGTCGAGACCAGCTGATTTGAGTCCAGGCCGGGACGGCAGGTTAAGTTAGGCCCTGTTTCCACCTGGTACTATGATGCATTTTGGTCAATCAGATCACAAGTGGACAATGCTAAATACAGGTGTAAACAGAGTCTAAAATGTTTTTAGCTTGTCCATTTTCGACCACTTCCAGAGGTAGTCGAAAACGCATTCGACCTGACTGCGTTCAAACAGCCCCAAAAGACCACCCATATACTCTCCGCCTACTGACCCAAGACCCAAGTTTGGGTTGAAGACGGAAAACATACCAAGCACAATGTTCTCTCACCATTCGTGGATTTCTAACACACACACGTGCATTTGCCATGGTCTTGCGGCTGTCAGGGCAGAAATGAAAGCTGACGCCCTCCATATGTTTTTCTGTCATCTTCAGGCATGTTCATATGTAAATTGCACAAGCTTATTTTGTCCATTAGACTGAAAGATCTGAAAAACACATACATTTATACCACCCATAGACCCTTCCCTTGAATAAATGAGAACAGAAGTGGTTGGAAGTGGACAAAAGAGATGGATGAAACATACCAGGTGTAAACGGGAATGTGTCTCCCTCATCCACTTGTGGTTAGATCGACCAAAACGTATCTTAATACCAGGTAGAAACAGGACCTCAGAGTTAAAACTGAGATTAGAAGAGGGTCAAGTATGAGTCAAGACAGTCCAAAAGACCATGAAAATAAGGTCTTGGACTTGAGACAGATTTGGGACCAACAACAGTAGGCTACTACAACACTGTTATCAAAGAACCTCCTCATCACAAACTATTTTTGTTGTATTTTGGCTATTGAGTTGCTACATGCTTATTTTTGAGGTTTAAAAAGTTATATTATTCGTTTTGAATAACGGGAGAAATTAAGCACTTCTGGGTTCTTTGAAGCACCAGTGGTGTCCAAAACTCTGAGGCTACTCTATTGCTACATCACTAATCAAAGTCAATTGTGACATTGATCATGTGACTGTTTACAGATGGGCAGATGTTCTTGCTTCCAATGAAACACAAGATGCTCTTTTTGACCATCTCAAATTATCCTGGAGAACTTGATCATTTATTCTTGCATGATCTGCGGTTTAAAAGCATGTTGAAGTCCCCAAAAATTCATTTGAATTTAACTTTTAACTCAACTTTCACTAGTAGTCTCAAACTTTGGACTGCATTGTCTTCTGAAAACAATAGTTTTCCCATGTCTTCAGGCTGTAAAACCCTTTTTGAAACATTTATTTTTAAGCATGCAACTTAAAAAGTCATCGCTTCATGTCAATAGTACCGGCCGGGCCTCCACCACTTAACGTGCATGTAAATGTGACCTCTCAACCTTAGAAAAAAGCCCCCCCTCTCTCAAGTATGGCACATGTATTGGTAAATACTTGCATGACAATGGGCCCTCCGCCCAGGGCCTGACGGCATTCTATATTAATAGAAGTGCTGTATATTATTCATAGGCAGAATTACTTTGGTGGCATGGTCCCAGGCCAAAGGGAGCTCCATGCACTTCTGCTCTCAGCCCTGACAAGAGGAATACTAACAATACCGGACATGTGCAGGGCTGCCCGAGTTTACCACTGCCCACACTATCGCCCATTATAATAATCTATTCAAGGATTAAAGGGGTTTTATCTTGAAGTCCATGAATAATGAATGTGGAATTTCAAAATTTAATTGCCCCGAATTAAATGATTCAAGATAATGTTTCTTTTATAAATTTGTAATGGGGCTTGGGGGGCAAAGAATGAAAAAATACATTAAATAAAACCTTTTTTCCCCTTCAAATGAAACGAAGAATGAAAGGACAATGGACGAGTGCCCTTATGTCTCTTAATGGAATTTTTTTTTTTTTTTTTTAAAAAAGGCCCTCTTAAAGACAGATAGACAGGTCAAAGATTTGAAGAAAAGCACACTCCACCTTATTTGATTCTGGTGAAAAATGCACACAACTTTAATCTTGGACTTGTCATTGTAGACAGACTCTAATGGCTTTTACCTATACAGTTGTACTGATGTACTAGGAGTCCACCGTGTGTCTTCTTTATGGCTAGATCATGTTAAAGATTTGAGAATAAGTGTATTAAAGCTGTTAGCTTTCCAAAGCTATAAATCTATATACAGAAGCAGCAAGAACAATCGGCAGACTTTCATACACTCAAACATCTTTCAACAAAAACAAACCATTCTGAACAGTATATTGAACAGCGCTGTTTATGGGCAGAACACTTTAAACGTAATGCAGTTTCAATTTCAATATATGCATTTTCAATAGGACAACAAAACACTGTGGGCATATTTCGATTAATTTCTCATCACCTAATACAAGTCACTACAGATGGATCATGTGACTGGGTAGAGACTCTTAAAGGGTTCATTCACCAAAAAAATGAAATTTCTGTCATTAAGTGCTCACCCTTTTGTCGGTCCAAACCCACAAGACCTTCGTTCATTCATTGTTTTTTTTAATCCTCAATAGAAAAATGAAATCACCACATTTAAGGTCCAGAAAAGTAGTAAAGACATCATTAAAATAGTCCATGTGACTACAGTGGTTCAACCTTAATGTTATTGAAGCGACGAAAATATTGTCATGTGTGCAAAAAAAAAAAAAAAAAAAAAAAAAAAGAACTTTATTCATCAAATTCGTCTCTCCCCTGAGCGTTTTCATTGCAGCGCTTCCAGGTTCTACGTCAGAATGCTGGCCGAGTATGAGTTGGCCAATAATGAGTTGGCGTTCGGACATAAACACAGAAGTGCTAAACTGCGCCAACTGCATACGAGTCTGACAGGGGAGAGATGAATTTGAAGTTATTTTTGTTTTGTTTTTCTGTACAAAAAGTAGTGTCGTCACTTCATAACATTAAGGTTGAACCACTGTAGTCACATTGACTATTTTAACGATGTTTTTACTACTTTTCTGAATCTTGAATGTGGTAATTTCGTTGTTTTATATTGAGGATAAAAAAAAAAAAAAACCTCTTGGATTTCATCAAAAATATCTTAATTTGTGTTCAGAAGATGAACAAAGGTCTTACAGGTTTGGAACGACATGAGGGTGAGTACTTAATGACAGAAATTCAATTTTTGGGTGAACTAACCCTTTAAGATTTAACAATGTTCACCCAAAAAGCAAAATGGAGTCATCATTATTTACTTAGCCTCATGCTATTCCAGAATTCTGCTATTTATATTATCAGATTATTATATATATATATATATATATATATATATATATATATATATATATATAAAAAAAAATGCAACTCAGATATTATTCATTTTGAAATAATTTTTTGAAGAATTAGTTCTGCATCTCTTTGACAGTTCATAGTGACCAAGAGTGGTAAAGCTCCAAAAAATAACAAAAATAACCATACGATAGCTCTGCGTGAGGAAAAGATGCAAGATTATCAGTGAATAATGACTTAAATTTCAGTCTGTTCCTTACCCAAAGCTATCATATGGCTTCAGAAGACATTAAATATAGTGCACAAGCTGCATGTATGGACCACTTTCATGAAGCTTTTTGGTGTGGCAGCCCTTGGTTATCACAAGCAGATTCAAGGTCCACTAAAAAACAAAAACAAAATACAGATTTGAAACATTTGGGTAAGTGAATAATGGTAGAAGTTTCATTTTTGGTGAAATATTCCTTTAATTAATAGTCCCCAATGTTTTGTTGTTTGACAGGAACAGAGTTTTGCCTTGTGGGAGGTGCACATCTGTAAGTGCACAAGGTCTTCATCCCGGATCAATATTTCTATATCTGGAAACCAACTAAATGACATTCGTTAAGGCTTAAAGATGACCACAATAGTTCAATGACAAATGTGCGAGAAGTTTGCAGCGAATACTTAAATAAAAATACTTAATCCGTTAAAATAAAAATAAAAAGATTTCCCAAAGATCCAGTATAAGAGAAGTTAGTCCTCCGAGATCAGTCTCCAACTGCAAATTTGTCTCATTAGCACATAAGAATTAAAATGAATATACAGTATATATACCATACTGAAGAGTGAATGGTTTTAGAATTACATTCACAGCAAAGAGTAACCATACTCTTATCCTCTAGTTCAGGTTACAACATTCAAAACCGGAACTAATGTTCACTTTGAGAACGCACTGACTGTGTCTGAAGTGTGTTAAAAAACGAAACGAAACTGTTTTGGGACTAAAGTCTTATCAGTAACCTTACTGTTTAGGCGAGTAAAGTAAACTAGCGTGCAGCAGTGATGATCTCTTCCCAGATCAATGTCAGAACATAAAAGAGTAATGATTGTCAAGTGCCACTAAACGTCAAGCATGTTTCTGGCATGATCTACAGCAACGGCTGGTTAGAGAGAAGTCAGCATTTTAGATGACTAAACAGAAACATCCTTGGCAACGTTACCATGTTAAAGTCTTCAATATACATTTTTTTTTTTTCTTTCATTTTGTGAAGTCCAAGCAAGCCTTCATCTAGACAGGAGTCCATATGATTGGTTACTTCCTCACCTTGTTACCAGGAACCTTTCTGGCAGCACAAGTGAAGCTACTACAAAAGAAAACAAATGTGGCACTGATTAAAAACTCAAACGAAACAAAAAATAAAACAAACAGGCTTTTTATAGCTTGAGCTCGCTCATACTTAAGCTGCATTTATTAAAAAAAAAAAAAAAAAAAAAAAAAACATTTAAACTGAAATCCTCTGCTTTTTTGTTTAGAAAGCTTTTGCTCCTATTTGTGAGTCTCTTAAACAAAAATAAATAAATAGCAGGAACTAAGATTGCCACCGTACTCTGGTCGTGACTATTTGCCACCATCACTTGGTTCATCTTCAGTTCGTATGGTACTCAGGTCGTGCTTCTCAAACTCGCTCCCTTTCGCCACCGCATCACTTTCTGGAGGATCCTCTTGAGTACCATTGAGATCTTTACACTGTCCGTTAAGAACAGGGGTTTTGGAGGAGTCCAGGCAGGCAGCGTCTGGCTTGATTTGGGCCAGAGTCATCTCCTCCTGAACATGTTCATCTTCTTCTTCCAGTTTGCGCAGGATGATTGGGAGTTTAGCGTCTGCGTTCTCCAAAAGGGCGATGTCGCTTTCTTCGTACAATGGCAGCGGAGCCCCTTCGTCCAGCTGCTTCTGGAAGTGCAGGCGCTTGGCCCGACCGCAGGACGCGGCACGCTCCAGAATCTCTTTCTCTGCCAGCCGTAGCTTTATAGCAATGCGGGAGTGCAGGGACAGGTCGGGCTTCTCCAGCATGGAGCGATCCTCCTGAACAAGACAACAGCCGATCTTAAAATAATGGCTAACATGATCATTATTGTTAACCAATCAGTGACAAATTAACTGCTGGATTAAAAAAAAAAAAAAAAAATCAGGTATCATAAAATTTTCTGCAGTTTTCTATATGGTTTTAAACAGAACCACAGTCAATGCGGCACCAGGCGCAATGCAAGTATTTTTTGCTAGTTTGGGCGTGCTGGTCTGAAATGAGGTGTGTTCAGGTGCATTGTTGATGCGTTACTATTTTGAGGCAACTGAAACGGACTGCGCCATTGACCAACCTGGTCTAAAGTCAATGGTGCAATATTTGTTTTGTTATTTAAAGAGCGCGTTAGTAATATGCGACTACATGCGGGTGCACGTTTTCTTCCGTTTTTCCGCTTGCAAATTCTGCCATGTAAATATCGAATCTGCCATGGCGCGAGCGCTACTGGCTTTTAAAGGGAATGGGAGATGAGATTCTGATTGGTTTATTGCATGTTACGGCCAAAACACACCCTTTACTCATTAAGAGAATAGGGACAACCCTTTTAGACCATGCACCGGGTGAGCCGACCATTTTCCCTATCGTTAAACTAGCAAAAGTGGATTCGGACAAGCACTCTTGCGCCATGCGCTTTAGACCATGCGCTTAGCTTCCTGAAGCAGTGTTTTGAAAATCGGCCATCACTAAATAAGTCGTTATTTTGTTTTTTTGGTGCACTAAAAATATTCTCGTCGCTTTATAATATTAATATTGAACCACTGTACTCACATGAACTGATTTAAATATGTTTTTAGTACATTGATGGATCTTGAGAGAGGAAATGTCATTGCTGGATATGGAGGCCTCACTGAGCCATCAGATTTCAACAAAAATATCTTAATTTGTGTTCTGAAGATTAACGAAGGTCTTACGGGTTTGGAACGGCATGAGGGTGAATAATTAATGACATTATTTTCATTTTTGGGTGAACTAACCCTTTATATAAAAAATAATGAGCCTTTAATTGCCTATATATAATACATAGCCTAATCAGTGCTCAAGTGCATGCATAAAGCTTGCCACAGCGCACCGGCAAAAGCAATGATTATGAATGTTGTGTGAGATATAGATGTATGAATATATAGATATATTTCTCACGTCTGTGAGGCAAGTATACACTGACCCCCGGTTTCACAGACAAGGCTTAAGCAAGTCCTAGACTAAAATGCATATTGTAGCTGTTTTAACTGAAAGCAACTTGCACTGACATATCTTAAAATATGTAATTGCCATTGTTTTGTCTCAAGATGCACAATGTAATGTTTTTTCTAGGGCATGTTTATAAAAGCTACTTAAATGCCCTAACTGAACTAAGGCCTAATCCTGGCTTAGTCTTAACCGTGAAACCGGGCTTGTGTTTTGGTTTATTTTTTTACGTGCTTAAACCCAGACGGTAGAAAGCTCATCAAGTTTGTTCTTTATTTTACAAAAGTACAAAAGTTTTTTTTTTTTTTACAAAAAACACATAAATAAAAGTAAACAATTTCAGCAGTTTCTAAAGATGCATTACTCTTATCTGTATGACCAAAAATGACTTTTTTAAAGG
Organism: Megalobrama amblycephala; assembly: GCF_018812025.1. Taxonomy (NCBI): domain Eukaryota; kingdom Metazoa; phylum Chordata; class Actinopteri; order Cypriniformes; family Xenocyprididae; genus Megalobrama; species Megalobrama amblycephala. The sequence continues at coordinate 14,090,739 of NC_063048.1, read as the reverse complement.
GTTAGTTCACCCAAAAATGAAAATTATGTCATTAATGACTCACCCTCATGTCGTTCCAAACCCGTAAGACCTCCGTTCATCTTCGGAACACAGTTTAAGATATTTTAGATTTAGTCCGAGAGCTTTCTGTCCCTCCATTGAAAATGTATGTACAGTAGACTGTCCATGTCCAGAAAGGTAATAAAAACATCATCAAAGTAGTCCATGTGACATCAGAGGGTCAGTTAGAAGTTTTTGAAGCATCGAAAATACATTTTGGTCCAAAAATAACAAAAGCTACGACTTTATTCAGCATTGTATTCTCTTCCGGAATCCTTTCCATTGAACTGATTCCATTGAATCCTTTCATCTGTTGGCGTTGGTAATGCACTTTTACGTCGCCATGGTTGTTTTTGGCGATTAGGACATCTGCAACATTTTGAAGCATCGAAAATACATTTTGGTCCAAAAATAACAAAAACTACGACTTTATTCAGCATTGTATTCTCTTCCGGGTCTGTTGTCAATCCGCGTTCACGACTCCTCAGTGACGCTGCTGACGTGTTATCTGGTGCGCCCGAGCTTCGTTTACAAGAAGGGGGCGGTAATGCAGCAAAACGCTGGATGCCAACCACCGAAGAAGAAGAAGAAGAAGCAGCAGCTTCGTTTACAGTCTGAGGGAGACGCACGCTGTATTCAAGCTATTTTACATTGTTTATATTTTGGTATTGCTATATTTTTTTTAAATGGTGCATAAGTGTGCATGTCGCAGATGTCCCAATTGTCAAAAACAACCACGGCGATGTAAAAGTGGATTACCAACGCCGACAGATGAAAGGATTTAATGGAATCAATTCAATGGAAAGGATTCGGGAAGAGAAGACAATGCTGAATAAAGTCGTAGTTTTTGTTATTTTTGGACCAAAATGTATTTTCGATGCTTCAAAAAATTATAACTAACCCACTGATGTCACATGGACTACTATGATGATGTTATCATCACCTTTCTGGTCATGGACAGTCTACCGTACATACATTTTCAATGGAGGGACAGAAAGCTCTCGGACTAAATCTAAAATATCTTAAACTGTGTTCCGAAGATGAACGGAGGTCTTACGGGTTTGGAACGACATGAGGGTGAGTCATTAATGACATCATTTTCATTTTTGGGTGAACTAACCCTTTAAGTTGTTTTCGCTGTGGTCATGAGAAAATCCAAGTGATGGGCGAAAATTTGGATATCCTGCCCGACATACTGTAATTACCCACGGACGGTGTGAGTTCGCCACAAGTCTTTTTTTCTTTCTGTGACTAACCGATTAATACATTTTTGGTTGACTAAGCCTTTTCTAGTCGACTAATGATTAGCAGAATATTAGGGGGCAGCCCTAGTTAGTATACAATATCGGCAATCACATATTAGCATCTGGACAGGAATAGATTTCTCAGAGGACTGTTGGGTTTCCCAAAAAACAGTAGGTAATTTGTCCTGGAATTTTTACCAAGGTTGTGTGAGGAAAAAATACATGGCAGATTAAGACAGGATTAAAATCAAAGTATGCCTGTGAAACACAAATTTCTCTAACATCCTCTATGAAAACTAGTCCCGTCCAAATAGGGCTTTAGTTGACATGTATTTGCAAAGTTACTTATAGTTAGTAGAATGTCTAAAGTGTACTTTCGAAATAAAGTGTAACCGATAATAAGAAATGTTTCTAGAGCCGCAACTTAGCATATTAGAATGATGCTACATTTGTTCCCTATGTGATTAAAATGTTTAAACAACTTAAATATGCTTAGTAATATTTGGGTGAAAAGATTGTTTGACATTGTTCCAGCACCTCTGAGCTCGTCTTGTAGGTTTTGAGAAGCAGCGCAGCCCGTGTTTCCAGGAACGTCCACAGCTTGATTTCGTTCTCCCAGCTGACAGGGAATTCAGTGTTGCCCAGGGTGAAGATCTTGTTGATGGCATGATCGCCCACCAGGTAGTCCCTGAGTTCCTCTGCAATCAGAAATGCACACCTCTCTGGTTAAGGGAGTAATCTGCTGTGCTAGTGAGCTGGCAGGTCTGATCTGCGACGATTATGTAAGGTATGATTACACGGCTGGTAACGAGATGAAAGGGCTTGCCGAACGAGTGCTTCGCACGCGCACACCGCTGAATCCTGTCACACCAGTAAAACAGAAGCCCCCAGCACAGGGGCTGCGCTTAGTTTAAAAATTAACATAAAAATTCTGAATAATGTATTAGCTCAGACTTAAGAGGTCTTGCCAGAGGACATGGCCTTGCTTTATGGGATTTATGACAAAAACTTCTCCTACATGGATGCTAATAAATATTTCACTGTCTCTGGGTCAGTCCTTCCACACATCTGCCACACTGTCTTGATCAATTAAACACCTGAGGGGCACTTGTTTAGGGTCCGTTGTCCTATCTAGTTTAGTGTAAGAATGTCATATGGAATAAGGCATCTCACTTCCTGTTTTATTGCCCACAGGTGTACCTTAGTGGCAAGCTTGATGGTATCAGGAAAAACAAAGATACTTGCCTTCAGTCATGCAGAAGACACGCAGGAAGGCCAGGAGCTGAGCAGATATGGGCGGCTCGCTGCAGTGCAGGGCAAAGATACTGGACCTGAGGAGGAGAAGAACCGGAGAGGGTTCAAAGCTGGGTGTTACACCAACTGACTTCCCCCCCACCTCTCTCAAATTAAACCCCAATTAACTCCAACGGAACGGGCAGGTGCTAATGGAAGCCTCCTGCCTGCAAGAGACCGAGGCGCTGCTCCCCGTCGCATGACAACTGATTGATCTGAAGCGATGAGAGGCCACCGAACCTGATGCATTTTTAAAAACACGCTCAATCATTTATAATTTACCGTTTAATTACTGGAGCATATCTATGGCCTCTTCCTGTCTGACTTATAGCGGGATGAAAAGAAGCATCTTGACTCTGACCTGAATCAAAAGGTAATTTCATATGGGCCTGTGTGCATTTTGTTTTTGAGACTTTGAGGATATTGATCTGTGTGACAGAAAGTTCACTGATAGTATTATACCACAATAGAAGAGGTTTCACAGGACTGTAATTATGTTACACCTGGATGATGATTCTTGCAGCAGTATAACTCACTACTGAGATGTCTAGGACTGGATTGGATGTTAACGTGAGAATCTTACACAATACATTTACAAAAAAGACAAGAAAATGCTTTTGTAATTTCCTTTTATTTTTCTTATTTTTTTTTTTTTTAGTTTTGGTTTTTATTATTAAAAAAGTCCATGTTACAGTGTAGTTATACGTTATACAAGTACTCAGGAATAATAATTAACTACATGTACTTACTACAGGGTTAGGCTTAGGATTAGGGTTTGGTTTAGAGTTAATTGCATGTAATTATGCATAATATAGTAACTACATGCAATGTGTAACAAGGACACTAAAATAAAGTGTTACCAAAAATTCTCATTAAACGAAAACTTGATTACCAATTTTTGTAACAAGTCTTTAAATGCCTATTTAAACTTCCTATTCTCTTGGAAAATAGTTATAATCAGGGCTGGAAATGGTTGAGATTCACGGTGGGGACTCTAGTTTTTTTTTTTTTTTTTAATTATTATTTCAATGACTTTTTAGATGAATTTAAATATAATCTCTTCTATAGTCTATAACATTACACATATTTCATGTTTTCTCCAAACAATTTCTTAAGCATCAAGACAGGCACATGAAGTCAATGAACAACATTTATGAATTGTGTGTGGCACAAACATGTTAATTCAACAGAATCTAAGGCTTGGAGAAAATTACAAATTAATAAATTTGATTTTGGCCAAATTAAATACACTGTATAGGAAACTGGATATGTGGTACATGCAGAATTTAACAGGTCACACAAACCTTTTAAATACGTTTGTCCTCAGGTCAAGGAAAACTGTAGAATGTTTTGGATGGTGACCTCTTAGTTTAGTGCTTTGAAAATCAATTATTAAACACATTTAAAGGTGAATTCAGTTAAGGGAAATGGAGCTAATGTGCATTCTAAAAATCAAAATAATTTTATAATAATGCATCTAGAATAGGCCTATATAATAATTTTGATTCTTCCCTTTTCTTAAACAATGGTTAAAAGGGTTGAAATGAGAGGTTTATCATTTCATAAAATGTTTTGATTTGATGGTGTTACCATACACATGGAGTTTAAAAAAACAAAACAAAAAAAACAAAACAAAAAAAAAAACACATTGCTATCTAAATATGTGATTCTTTTCTAATATAAGAATTCTCTGAAATAATAATAATAATAATAATAACAAAAACAACAACTGCTGATTTTATATTTGTTTTGTTTGTTTTTTTCCCAGAAATTAAAGAGTACCCTATTAATGATTTGGTCTCCCCCTCCTTCTTACAACATGTTTCATCACATGAAATTATGATGCTGTTTCTACTCAATGAGCTGCAAGACTCTGGAAATTGAGAATCACTTTTTTTTTTTTTTTTTTTTTTTTTTTTTTTAAATAGAGATCACAATTCTTCCACGATTCTGAACAGACAATTAAACAAAATAACATGTAATTTAAGAGGTTCTGACAAAATGTTAGTTGCTGCAGTCCATATAAAAAATATATATATTTTATATATATATTTTTATAAAATATAAAATATTTTATATATATATATATATATATATATATATATATATATATATATATATATATATATATTTTTATAAAATATAAATAAATATATACACACACACACACACACACACATTTAATTAATTTGAATGAATTATTATTTTTTACTTTCATAGGCTATTGAGAGAATAAATACATTTTTTTAAGAGAATTTAGATAAATTCAGTGACACTCATAAAGACGTCACTTGTTTCATTACTGGATGAATTTCTTGAATTAATGATTAACACTCTGAGGTCTAAAAACGCGCCGGCGCGTTTTGCAGGTTTTTTTTCACATTGCAGCAAAACAGACTTAAAATACTCTGTCATTTTTTGTCATAGAGACATAAGTAATACATCAATTGAAACTATAGAATATCTCCTTTTATTTGTATACACTCAGAGTAAAAACAAAATGTTGTGCTTTTTGTAAAATAAAGAAAACTAACATGATGCGTGATCTCTCATCTCCCTCTGAACGAAGTCCAATCTGATAGTTCTCAGAAAATGAAGTGTAACTTAGTGAATACTAATCACAAAAAATTCATACTTATGTCTAACAAAACGTTGAAATGTCAGGTTTTAAATCGTGCAAGTCAAATCGAAAACAAACATTCTGTGTTTATGTAATCTGTATGAAAAGAGAGCCATGTCAGAAGTCCGTGATTCAGCTCATTACCCACTAATGCGGCCACGCCCACGGAGCCAGCGCTATTCACAGGCAAATTCAGAGACAACACATGCATTCATCATCTCAATCGTGTATTTATTGCCTTGAAAATTGTTTATCTGGATGAAAAAGCCATGGTTAGCAATCTCTGGAAGACATTCAGTAAATTCCTGTTTGTTTTCTTCTATTGATAAGTTTTAAGTGAGTTTTTGTTTCTTTAGCGCCCTCCGGCTGTAGTATGAATTGGTAAACACCATTCATGGAATATCGTCTTCTTCTTAGGTGAATTTGTGGACTAAAATGCACAGAGCGCCCTCCGGCTGCAGTATGAATTGCAAACACCAGCGCTCATAGAGATAACAATGAATATTAAATAAAAAATAACTCCTCTGTATAGAAAATTGACATAAACATATGAGAATCCTATATTTCTCCAAATGTGCATGCTTTTAAACTAAAAGCCTATATTCAGACTCTTTGCATCACAGAAATACATTATATTTTAAAGTATAATATAAAACCTTTATTTTATATTGTAATAAATTTTTCTGTATGTTTCATATACCATGATGAGCTTGAGACATCACAGAAGTTTTTTTTCACAGCCTACCTGACTGAAATGCCTCATTAATATGCAAGTCTTTTCAGGTCATTACTATTCAATTCTTTTGTCTTCACAGGTGAGAATGAGCCATTATTCATGGAGATTCACGCCTCCTCGCATACCGTGTTTCTTGGCAAAAAGTGTCTTACAAAAACTAAATCAGTATATTGTTATAAATGAAAGAGTAGTCAGCATAATTTTTACATAATTTTGAAGCAAAAACTCTAGTCTACAACCTTCAATACCCAAAAGTCTTGTGAACACAGATTTAATATACTTTTATTGGCCTTATATCAGTGACTTAAGTTTTTTGTTTTTTCAGTAACCACGCATAAACATTATTCCTTCAAAAACACAAACATGTACACACATGTTCCTCACATATTATGGTAGCCTAGTTTGTGCTGAATACAGTGTAATGACACTTGTGTCATTAATATGTTTATGAACAACTGAAAAAAGCACAAATGTCAGGGCATGTCAAAACTTCTCCAGGCCCCATATCAGCCTCAGACTCCAGAGGGTTAAATGAAAAATACATTTTACATTTTTGCCACCTACTGGTGTAACAATGTAATTGATACAATATTTATTTGAAGTGTCAAGTTACTTTCAAAAGGTTATTTACTCTATAGACATCAGTGTTTATATCCGAATTATAAACTTCTATTATTTAACTTTTTACTTTCGTAGGCTATTGAGAGAATAAAAGATAAAACTCCCTTTCATTTCCCTAAAAAAATTTTTTATAACAATTTCAACATGTGGGCTGGATGTCATTTCTGTACAGGATACTCACGCAGGAATCCCTGCACGTGCCAGAACCTCGGCCTTCATGGCATACAAACGCTCGCTCTTGCTCACACCCAGCTTAATTTTCACACGGTCGTGTGCGTTGTCCTCAAAGAAGAAACCGTTGTGGATCACAAACTCTGCATTGGATCTTGTACCATAGAATATGTAGATCTGAGGAAAAACAAAGGGGAAGACCGCTGTAATTCGACATTACTGCAATAAAGCATAATTGGCATATTGCTTAGACATGGACACCTGGACGCACAGGTCTATGGGAATGGATACACAGTAGCAATTTAGACCTTTTAGAACTTCCTTCCCACAACTACTAGCCTTTCAAAACACCGCTCACTTCTTTCCCTCAACAATACATCCACAAAATTTACAGATACTGCTGTGCAGAGAGAGAGTGTGTGAGAGAGAGAGATAAAACATAGTGCTAGAGAGAAAGAGAGGGGTGAGAGAGAAGCACAGTTCAATCCAGTCCTCAGCCTCTCCACAGCGAGTTCCGGCCCAGTGCGAAATCAGCAGCAGGAATCAGGGATCAAACGGCTCTGTACGGAGCGACACTCCTGAAACGGCCCCTCCTACTCCCCCCAACGCTTGTCCGAGTCCCACACGCTGGCCCCCGCACTCTCTTTCTTCTTCCACTGGCTGTCTCTGCGAATCTTATCAAATAATTCACATTCTGGAGAGAGAGGGGGTGTATACCTGGCTTGTCACTGTGTGCCCCGCATATCCGCTCTCCCCATGGCTGGATCTGAATGCCTCTGCTCTGATATTACCCCCGGGCCTTCGTAATGGCCGCTGGCTGATAAATGCATCACGGACGCACAAGCATAGAGCAATAGCACGAGGTGAGAGTGCATGAATAGAAATTGAAAATGTACAAGTGCATTAGGTGGACAGTGCATGGCACAAAGTCCACCCACTGATTTTTGTCAGTCACATGGAGAGATGTGAAATTGTACAAGATATTTCTGCTGTAAAAGACCAATGATCATCCTAATTGTGACCTGAAGATGGTTGAACTCTTGTGATGGCGTTGCAAAACTCACCTGTTCGCCCTCTTTGTAGTCTTTGAGAGCTACGCATTCGCATCGGTCATCCTCTAGATTGTAGCCGGTCGTAATCTAGAGCAGAACAGAAAAAGTCTTGTTAACATTTGAGTCACGCCATATTTTCTTGAGGTATATTCATACACTTCTTGAGGTATATTCTCACTGTCGGAAACAATCGACTACTCAAGCATGCATTAACCATAAATGAATTAAAATAGAGAGAGATACGTCACAATATTGTAAATCTGTCTGTTTTAAACCAAAAAGGGGAGCCAATGGATATCACACAAAAAGCAACGTGCAAACTTTGCGCAAGTGTTATGCAGGTGAAAGCTTAACCTCGGTTAGTACACTATTCAAAGTGAAAGTAAAAAAGTGACGGAGCCGTCTGACGCTGCATTAACAGACCATATTCTCTCAGAGACGAATTCCAACATAATATGCTGATAACCGTATATATCCGTCTTAATTTATTCCATTATTTCTCTTGTGGCCGTACATATAGTGAAACAAATGAGATTAATAGTATTTCGTGTTAAACAGGTTGTATTTTTAAGTCGGTGCTTGAAGTTGCTCTTAATTTTCATTGATGACTGCAGTCAGTGTTAGGAAATATTATAGACTATTAATAATTTTAATTACAGGCCTATAAATTTAAAACATTTTCAAAGAGGAGCTGATAGCCTAATCTTTTATTATACTCACAGCACGTCAGTTATGTGGTGATGCGCTATGAAATTGTTGCGGGGCAAATTTATTAATATTAATTTAATAATAAAAGTAGTCTAATCTAATAGTAATAATAATAGATTAGAAGGCCTACATTAATTGTAAACACCAAATCCTCTTAATATTGCCAAAATTTGACGCTTTTGACAATATCTCTGGCTATCGTTGATACATGATCATCGTCTGTTGATGCAACCCGGGTTATCGTGGGTTTATTTGGCTTTACATATTTAATTTATGTAACAGAGTAATGACATAATTATCATGTTTTGAGAGTTTACTTATAATTGTTGCATTAGGCTATGAATTAATAAACATTTATTGATAAGAACTATTTCATGTCTTCATTTACAGTAGCATGAACCACAAGTAGTTGAGTAACTCAAGTATTGTTTTGATAAGAAATCGACTAGCGGAAATCAGTAGTCGTGCAACCCATAGTGTATATATATATATATCTTTTTAAAAGAAATGAATACTTTTTTCAGCAAGGATGCATTAAAGGTCCCGTTTTTCGAAGCTTTGATTGTGTTTATAGTGTGCAATATAACATGTGTTCATGTTTCGCGTGTAAAAAAAAAAACAGTATTTTTCACATAATTTACTTATCTGTATACCGCTGTTTCCACTGTCATAAAAACGGGCTGATGACTTCCTTGTTCTATGAAGTCCCTCCTTCAGAAATACGTAACGAGTTCTGATTGTGCCAGCGGTTCCTGTGTTGTGATTCGACAGCAGTTTAGCGCATCTTGCCCGGAAAGGTCACGTCTCTTACCATAACGTGGAGATGCACGCGCTCAGTGTTATTGTAAACATGTCTTTAATTTTACCCTATCAATTTGAGCCGGAATCAGACCCGGTGATTGGACTGCGGGATGAAAATAACAGTGTTTCGACGACATGGCGACAAACACACTCTACAAACGCAACTCTTGTGTATTCCTGTGGGCAGAGGGTAGTCAAAAAACCGTTTTAGTGACGTCATTAAAGAAGGAAGTAGAGGGATGTAGTCCAAACTGGCCGTTCGATGTAGGCGACTTCTGTTAAATAAAATATCTCGCTTGGCATTGAACTTTGAGCTTTAAAATTTTACAGATTTTATTTATACTCTAACAACAACATTACACACTAACTAAAGTTTGAAACATGGGATCACGAAGAACGGGACCTTTAAGTTGATCAAAAGTGACAGTAAAGACTTTCACATCGTTACAAAAAATGATTTTCCAATAAAAGCAGTTCTTCTGAACTTTCTGATAATCAATGGATCAAAAAAGTGTTTTTAACATGGATAAGAAATATGAGACCACAAACTTTTGAATGGTAGTGTATAGGAATGATATTTCACATGAACAAATGGAAAATGAGTTTTCATTTTTAACTTTTCTCAGTTCCAGTGTTGGCATGGTTACTGCTTTTTGTCTTTGTGGGGAAATATTCTTAAGCGTTGTATGGAATAAATACATAAAAACCCATTAGTGCTTAAACTACAAATGAGATGTGCTCCCTGAATGTAATTTGAGTGATAAAAACATTTGACCACGTTTACACCTTCACAGTCCATTTGTTACCAGATCACTGGAGACAGATATAATTAATATCAGGTGTAAAACAGAACTCGAGTCAACTAACAACCTGTACCTTTCTGGGTTTTTCCCTACTTTAAAATGTATAAAATGTGTTAAATACAAATAATCTGTAATCATTTATCTTTAATTCTTCTTTTAAATCTTTAATTATTTGTAAATAATAACAATAACAATAATCTTTAAAATGTTAAACAATTAGGAACCAAAACTGCAAGGCTATTTCATGAAATACTTCTGTGGGTGGGAAAAAGATAAAATGAAACAAATCAACAGGACAAAACTACAAATTAATGGCACTAATTAATGGTTATAGAGCCAACCTATAAAATAACACACCCTTAACAAATACAATCCTTCACCATTAAATCTCTCAAAATCTTCAGAAATCAACTAAATCAAATAAACTGAGTAAATTGTATGAAAAACACTGCTACCAAACATACAATATGTTTTTATTAAACCTTAACCAGGGGATTACCAGAAAAACATTTCATTACACATTTTAATGACCGTGATTTTCAATGCACATGATAATTTGAAACAAAACTTCATTTTAAGATATAAGTGCATTACAGTCATATGAACGGAGGCGATATATTGCTCTGTGGCAAGAGCTGCTGAGCACAATCAAAGACAAATTATCCAAAATAAATATAAAAGATCCCTTGGGATGAAGGCATAATCTACCGAAAAATCACATTAGACCTTGCTCCCGCATTCCTTAAAAGTAAATGTTTTTTCCCCTCTGTGCTTCAGGATTGCAATACAAGCGAAAGCACTGTAAACATCCGTATCATGCAGGAATATATACATACATTTAAATGGCTGAACTGAATTGGGTGCAAAAGCCTTCTGCTACCCATAAATGATTTGATGGGTAGCTCTATATGGGTTTTGCAGCAGTGCTGCGGACTCACCAGGCCATTGGTGTGGTTGCACATGTCCCAGAGAGGGATGAGGGCCAGTGTGACCCGACTTCCGTCTGCTGTGGGAATCTGGTTTTGACGAGTCATCACAGAAGACACTGCCCACCTGATATACAAATGGCTTTGCTTCATTACAGATTCAAAACACTACTAAAATAGCTGTACATCTTAAAAAGGTAAATATAATGGAAAACAGGAATCCTCTTGCTCTTTTAGTTAGGGTTAAGTTCACCCAAAAAATGAAAATTCTGTCATTTATTACTCACCCTCATGCTGTTCCACAACCTGTAAGATCTTTGTTCATCTTCAGAACACAAATTAAGATATTTTTGATAAAATCCGATGGCTCAGTGAGGCCTGCATTGACAGCAAGACAATTAACACTTTCAGATGCCCAGTAAACTACTAAAGACATATTTAAAACAGTTCATGTGACTATAGTGGTTCAACTTTAATGCTATGAAGTGTTGAGAATACTTATACTTAAATAACGACTTTATTCAACAATATCTAGTGATGGGTGATTTCAAAACACTGCTTCATGAAGCTTTGAAGCTTTACGAATCTTTTCGTTTCAAATTAGTGGTTCGGAGCGTGTATCAAACTGCCAAAGTCACATGAACCATTGAAATTTCAAAACATTTCGAAACACTTATGACGTAAACGAAGCCTTCCGTTTACTGAAATCACGTGACTTTGGCAGTTTGATACACGCTCCGAACCACTGATTCGAAACAAAAGAGTTCGCAAAAGCTTCGAAACTTCATAAAGCAGTGTTTTGAAATCGCCCATCACTAAATATTGAATAAAGTCACAAAAAGTATTCTTGTCGCTTCATAACATTTAAGGTTGAACCACTGTAGTCACATGAACTGTTTTAAATATGTCTTTAGTACCTTTCTGGGTATCTGAAAGTGTTAATTGTTTTGTTGGCAATACAGGCCTCACTGAGCCATCGGATTTTGTCAAAAATATCTTAATTTGTGTTCTGAAGATGAACGAAGGATCTTACGGGTTTGGAACAACATGAGGGTGAATAATTAATGACAAAAATTTCATTTTTGGGTGAAGTAACCCTTTAAAATCAAAGAGTTTAATGTATATCTATGTTATAATTAATAACACAAAATAAAATTCTATTTCCAGTCTACCCATAACATGTATGGACACTAAGCCGCAAAAACAAGTAATTTAGATAATATCTTCATGGTATTTACATCACAACCTTTAAAGTCCATGGGAATTGGAAGTTGCGACCGATTTTTCTTCAGTATTGTGATGTGAAATTGAATATTGAATAAGAGAGGGGGGAGGGAGTTACCTGCGGACGGGGTTTGATTTAGCGCAACTCCTCGCCATCTCTTGTTCGCAGCAGACTGATGGTTGGAGGGGGTGGTTAAAGGATTAGATCACTTCAGAAATAAAATTTCCTGATAATTTAATCACCCCCATGTCATCCAAGATGTTTATGTTTTTCTTCAGTTGAAAAGAAATTATGGTTTTTGAGGAAAACGTTCCAGGATTTTTCTCCAGTGGACTTCAACGGCTACCAACAGGTTGAAAGTCCAAATTGCAGTTTAAATGCAGCTTCAAAGGGTTCTACACAATCCCAGATGAGGAATAAGGGTCTTGTCTAGTGAAACAATGGGTTATTTTCTTTAAAAAAAAAAAAAAAAAAATTATATATATGGAGAAAAATCCTGGAATGTTTTTCTCAAAAACCACAATTTCTTTTCAACTGAAGAAACAAAGATATAAACATCTTGGATGACATGGGTTGAGTAAATTTTCAGGAAATTTTAATTCTGAAGTGAACTAATCCTTTAAGGATATTCTGATTACGAAGACTAATTCAAACTAATTTTGGTCCCACTTTATATTAAGTGGCCTTAACTACTGTGTACTTACATTTAAATTAATCATTTGATACAATGCACTTATTGTGTACATACATGTTTTTACATTGTACTTATATTTTAAAAACACCTGCATGTAATTACATCTGTAATTAATTTCTGTAATTACATTTATAATTACACTGTTGACCCAACCCTTACACCTTAACCAACCCTTAAACCTACCTATACCACATAGGCTTTCCCTAACCTTACCCGTACCCCACCTCAATAGCAGCAAAAGTGTTTTGCAATTCAATATGAACCCAATAAGTACATTGTACTTATTTTTGATGTAAGTACATAGTAGTTAAGGCCACTTAATATAAAGTGGGACCCTAATTTTTTCTGTGAACTAATTGTATAGTAATGTGTGTGAACAAAGTAAATGGGGTCAATATTGATTTCTTGTGGACTTTATTGCATCACTGCCCATGTTTACACACCATGGCCTTTAGTATTCTGCACAGACAGCGCTGATGCTCATTTCACATGCAAAAATTAACTAATCAAAACAGGGGTCAATTGCATACAAATTTCCTAAATCTTAAGGCCAGAGAGGGTGGAAAATGGTCATTTAAATGGTCAATTTCTCCTTACATTACAAGCGGACTTCAGATTTAAAATGTACAGAATACAGCTGCTTTATTAGCCTGCATATCAGGCAATATAATGACCTTAGATCTGAATTTGTCCAGAAGAGGAAAAAAAAAAATGTCTTACTTATCTAGTCTAAATAATCTGGACATAATTTATTAAAAAGAACTTGAAGTCCACTGAAGACAACATTAACTGTGACAAGACGCTATTCCATTCTCTTCACACATTACCCAACGGGAGCACAGACTTGCATCATATTCAACAATCTGAAGATGAAAGGGGACCAATGATAAATTATTCCTTCACAGATAATTTGGTGCTAATGAAAGAACAATGAGAACAAACGCCTCATTTTTAAAGGCCATCGCGTAGCCCTACAACTAACCTACGGCTCATCTTCCTGCTCTTTTCTTTTTTTGAATCTAAGCAAAGAAGAGAAGTTCCACTTTTTTTTTTTTACATGGCAGGACATTTCAACCAACCTGTAGTCGTCAAAGGTAAAAGCGTCCTTCAAGGGCAGTTTGCTGGCGTTTGGATGAGTCTGGGAATTGAAGATGAAGAACACAGAGAGTAGAGGCGAAGGAAAAAGGAGAAAAGATAATAAAAGGACAAGAGAGAAGGAGATATAGGGGAAAGGAGGAAAGAAAAGAGAGAGGGAAAAAAAAAAAAAAAAAAAAAAAAAAAAACCCACAAATCAGTCAGTGGAATTTCATTATGTGGCTGCCTAACAGATCCTAACAAGAGTGTAGCCAGGCAAAGAGCGTCCAGTGGTGCTATGCAAGGATCATGGTGGCATTAGCCCCCCATACATCACTGTCAACTTAATTTGTTGTGCCCAGCAGCCGTCATAAATCTGCTTCATCAATTTGTGTGACAGAGAGCCACTGGTGCCACAGAAATCTACATTTAAAGCCACAGACTCGGTCCCTCCAAGGGCTCATTTGCAGCGGGTGTCATGGAGAGGGGAAAAAAAAAAAAAGCTACAATCCCGTAGAAAGGGAAAAAAAGTAGGGAGCAAAGAATGCCAGGGTCTAATTCAGCCGGCCCGTAGCACCCTCCTGAACATGCAAAATGAGCCATAAAAATAGACGTAGGTATGAAGCTGAGAGTGAAGGATATTCTTCTTTTCCCCCACAGGTGCTCTCATGGCTGTGTGTGTGGTGCTTGTCCTGTGAAATGAAGCACTGTACTCCACAATGAGGTACCGCGAAAACCGTAATGGTGCTGATATGTATATAACACAATACATCAAAAAGCTTGCGCTCGAATATCATAATCACGACTCGGGTGATCAGTCCATCACACAGAAGGAGTGATAAAATTGCCCAACAGACACAGGAACCAAAACAACAAAAGAAAATGTGAACTTGGCAGATTTCAAATGATATAAATCACTTACAGATATGAATACAAAATAACCTCCTTAATAATAAAGATGTCTCTTTAACATGAGGGTTTTCATCTGTGAGATGTATTTTTTTTTAAAGAGTTCTTCTTATGTTCGTTGCAAAAGCATTAAATTGAATGTTACATCAACATTACATTTGAAATTGTGTTTTAATGCATTTATCATCAGATGTTTTTACACAAATAAGACAAATATCTGATCAATGCAGACACATTGTGCAAAGTTTGACATCGACACTTCTCACAAATCTCGTAAACCAGGTTTTCCCAAACTGATAAAAGCCATTAGATTAAACCATAAAAAGTAAAATTAAATAAATGCAATCAAAATAAAACAACTACTAAAAAATGAAATACTTTACAGTATTTGTTTACCTGCATGTCCATTAACCTATATCAAAAGAACTGGGAACATGTGAATGTGTTGAATTGAAATATTAACTTAAAATATTTATTTGAAGTACACCCTAAGATTAAGTCAAAGGGGTTTGGCTGACCCAAAAAAAAAAAAATTGTGAAACCCCGCTGGAACCGATCGAGACTCAAAAAAAAGACTTCTTTTATGGTGCTTTTAAATGCATGCTATATGTTATATTGTTGTATGGAAAAGAGCAGCGTGAACACTCTGCAAAATATCTCCTTTAGTGTTCCATTGAAGAAAAAAAGCTATACGAGTTTGGAACGATAGCAAGGTGAGCAAATGATGACAATTTAAAGGTGCCGTAGAACGTCTTTTTAAAAGATATAATATAAGTCTAAGGTGTCCCCTGAATGTGTCTGTGAAGTTTCAGCTCAAAATACCCCATAGATTTTTTTTTTATAAATTTTTTTAACTGCCTATTTTGGGGCATCATTAAATATGAGCCGATTTAGGCTGCGGCCCCTTTAAATGCTCACGCTCCCCGCCCACGGAGCTCGCACTTGCCTTAAACAGCATAATTCACACAGCTAATATAACCCTCAAAATGGATCTTTACAAAGTGTTCGTCATGCAACATGTCTAATCGCGTAAGTATGGTATTTATTTGGATGTTTACATTTGATTCTGAATGAGTTTGAGGCTGTGCTTTGTGGCTAAAGCTAACATTACACACTGTTGGAGAGATTTCTAAAGAATGAAGTTGTGTTTATGAATTATACAGACTGCAAGTGTTTAAAAAATGAAAATAACGACAGTCTTTTCTCCGTGAATACAGTAAGAAACGCAGCTGTGCACATCCAGACGTCCTACCCTTGTGTAATGCCTTGAACATGAGCTGGCATATGCAAATATTGGGGTGTACATATTAATGATCCCGATTGTTACGTAACAGTCAGTGTTATGTTGAGATTCGCCTGTTCATCGGAGGTCTTTTAAACAAATGAGATTTATATAAGAAGGAGGAAACAATGGTGTTTGAGACTCACTGTATGTCATTTCCATGTACTGAACTCGTGTTATTTAACTATGCCAAGATAAATTCAATTTTTAATTCTAGGGCACCTTTAATTTTTTTTTTGGTAAAGGATTCCTTTTAAAGGGTTAGTTCACCCATAATTAAAAAATTACCCCATAATTTGCTCACCCTCAAGCCATCCTAGGTGTATGAGACTTCCTTCATTCAGCCAAACTCAAATCACGGTTATATTAAATATTAAAAATATCCTGGCTCGCCCAAGCTTAATAATGGAAGTGATTGGAGGATGAGTTTTTGAAGTCCAAAAAAAGTGCATTAAACATACTCCATGTGGCTCCAGGGGGTTAAAGGGTTAGTTCACCCAAAAATGAAAATTGTGTCATTAATTACTCACCCTCATGTCATTCTACACCTGTAAGACCTTTGTTCATCTTCAGAACAAATGAAGATATTTTTGATAAAATCTGATGGCTCAGTGAGGCCTGCATTGACAGCAAGATTATTTATTTTCTCAGTGGCCAGAAAGCTACTAAAGACGTATTTAAAATAGTTCATGCGAGTACAGTGGTTCAACCTTAATATTATAAAGCAACGAGAATACTTTTTGTGCACCAAAAAAAACCCCTAAATAACGACTTTATGCAACAATATCTAGCATTGTGCGATTTCAAAACACTGCTTCATGAAGCAATGAAGTTTACGAATCTTTTGTTTTCGAATCAGTGATTCAGCGTGCCAAAGTCATGTGATTTCAGTAAACGAGGCTTCATTGCGTCACAAGCGTTTCGAAATTTCAATAGTTCACGTGACTTTGGCAGTTTGATATGCGCTCCGAACCACTGATTCGAAACAAAAGATTCGTAAAGCTTTGAAGCTTCATGAAGCAGTGTTTTGAAATCGCCCATCACTAGATATTGTTGAATCAAGTCATTATTTTGTTTTTTTGGGCACACAAAGTATTCTCGTCTCTTTATAATATTAAGGTTGAACCACTGTAGTCACATGAACTGTTTTAAATATGTTTTTAGTACCTTTCTGGGCATTGAAATAAGGAAATGATCTTGCTGGCAATGCAGGCCTCACTGAGATTTTATCAAAAATATGAGCCATACACATCTAAAAAGCGCTATCTTCCGCGATGTAGTACACAATGCCATGACGTTCTACACTACGCCATCACGTACTACACGTGGAGTACGTTTTATGATCGATGGATGCCCTTTTTTGGACAAAAACTCCAATATTTCGTTAAAATATTGGAATATTATATATTTTTAATATAACTCTGTGTTTGGCTGAAAGAAGAAAGTCATATACACCTAGGATGGCTAGAGGGTGAGTAAATTATGGGATCATTTTCATTTTTGTGTGAACTAACCCTTTAAATATAATGTGAAGGCTTCCAGGTAGTGTGCTCCCTCACAGACGTCTCGGAGACATGCATGTGCTTACTGGAAAGAGGGCACAAACCCCTTCTGTGAACCAAGCTGCACCATTAGGCTCGCAAACTGAGGAATAGAAGCATTAAATGCAAGCGCTCAGAAGTAGTGGCTAACTTTTACCTTCCACGTCTCTCCCCATTAATCAATTTCCCTGACACTAATTGAGCCCTGTATTCCCCCTTGCTGCTCTGGAACCCACACACACTTAGCGAAGACGGTGATACAGTGTGGTCACATCATATCTTTGCCTGTAACTCAGTGTGTCGGCAGAGTAGAGTCCAGTTTTGAAATTGTTGTAGCCCTACAGCAGAGCGTGAGAACATGTACTTCGGCTGCTCCTGCTGTGAGCAACCGGGCAAAGGTGTAACACACTCAGGTGGATGATGGTCTACAGGTCAGCTGTGATTTCATAAAGCATGACATAATAACAGAGCAAAGCCTGACCACTTCCTTTTTCATTTCAACCCCAATTCTAGGAGCAGGCTGACTTGGAAGCGTCGCTCACGTACGCTGATGGACAACCATTAAAAGATAAGCGCTGGGTAAAGCCGGCAAGTCAGAATTCTGTGTCCTGGGTTTGAGCCTCACATTGCAGATGAAGGGAAGTGGTTCATGTATGGATGGGAGAAAAAAAAAAAAAAAAAAAGCATATTACAGGTTTTGAAGGAAGTAATAGGGCAAATCTCAAGAGAGAGTCAAGCAGTTCTCTGCAGACATCTTGCAGGAAGATATGCTGAAGCCAGCTAAACAAAGTAGAAAAAAAAAACAACACGTTTGAGCATCGGTAACCATTACAGGCCACCTGAAAAGGGTTAAAGCGCAGTTAATGATATTTTCAGTCCTCTGAGAGCCAAATACTCGAGTGCCCAAGTACCGTAATAGATTCAATTAAGGCAATAATTAGTTGAACAGAGTGATAAACCCCGGGGGGAAGGGCCAACCTGGCTGCAGAAAGGCCATGAAGAGGTCTGCCCGGACCCCTCAGAGAGCTCTGGGTTAGGATAAGGCCTCTAATCTGGAAAAACGTAAAATGCGCGCACGTACAGAGGTAGTTTGAGACGAAACGGAGGTAGTTTTAGACGGCACGTTTGATGAGGTGTAGTTTTCGGAGATAAAGGGCAGCTGCACCGCTGCAGGTTCAGCTTGTGATGCATTAGCATCACCAGAGAGAGGTAATTCATCATGTGCCACAATGGCACCGCGGCTCAGAGAGAGACGAGGGGGGGAACGGCCCTGTAAATCAATTAGAAAACAAAAGCTCCCACCACGAGTGCCTGCTCTCCTTAACGAGGACGGCGGGAAACGCGGCTAATTGGCCGGTGGCCTCCAGGAGGTCTTTCTGGAGCCGAGATTCCCCAAGCACCCCATCCGCGCCCTGGCCGGTATTAGAGAGCTTGTCATCAGTGCGCATGCTGAGGTTCAAACGGGATTGATTTTGCTTGTAACTTCCGTTACATAGACGGTTTCAATGCTCGACTTTGTGTACTTAATGCTGAAAATTATGAAACAAGCGCATACCTACATCGTCGTTCAACATCGCAAACTCTCCCTCATTTTCCGAGCTGCATCAGGAAGGTCAGACAGATATCTTCTCAGGTGCAGGGAGAGGGGGTGGGATGAGAGCGTACCACTGGGACCCTGTTCATTTCTCATCAACAACGGCAGATGCAGCACACCAAGGTTACTTTGCATTCGCTGCATACCGGGGTCACCTTATGAGGTTCACCTCCCCCACACACAAGCACGCATCCAGCCCCAACGAGGAAGGCACGGTTATCATTGGTCCCCCGCGGACACGGGAGGCGCCTGGATACTCCTCAGAGGGTGCTCGGCATTGACAACAGCCTATCCCTCTTCACACAGGCAAATATATATAAAAAGCTCCTCAATTCCAGCAGGTGAAGGGCCTTGCTTTCTCAGTTCTTCCTGAGGAAAAGCCAGGAGGAGGGGGGAGGCAGGGACCAGATAAAGCAGGCGGTGGGAGGAAGTAGAAAGGGGGGGCTGGGGTTGTCAGTCATGTGTGGAAGGTACATTCAGGTCAATTCAATTCAAAGCCAATGCGACAAGCTAATTTTCCAGCCCGGTCATCTGCGGCCGCCTCAGAAGAGAGGCTGACATTGACAGTAGTCATTACAGTGACACTGGCTCCCAACCTGAAGAGCCGAGAGGAGAGGAGCGGACAGGACACTCACCAAAGGGCCGGCAAGACAACCCTCCCCCTCAACTGAACCTCTTTGGGAAAAAAAAAAAAAAAACAGAGCTTTATATGAGCAAAAAGAGTTACGTTCATTTCACTCTGAACTCCTGCTTGAATGCACAGGGAATGAATCTTTCTGTTCATTAAAAGGTTTACACGGCATGATCAGTGTCTAATTCATTACGCCAAGAGGTCATAAGGTCCTCCAGCTTTGCTCTAGCAATACAAACTTTAACCAAGTTCGTTTCAGAAGAAGTAACGTTTCATTTAGACCAGTACCCTTGGAAGCCTAACTCACTTCTGCCACCTAATGGACTACATATTCAAATTGAAATCATTCACTACATATACATATTGATTAACTTTCTGATGACTGATGCCTACGGCTTAAAGTAGCAGATGCATATATTTCAGTTTATTGTGTTTCCTGTTATTTATCTCAGTCGCTGTATAGAAAAAAGTATAAATACACTTGATTAAAGTTATTAACGGAGAACGAGAAACAATAATACCGCTCCTAATTACACTCCCACCCCCTTTTATAAACTAGAAAACATTTAATAAAGAAAATGTCAACAGATTTGCAGACAAAATGACAAATACATTAACTATTTGCATGAATATTTGATGCCTTATCTTGACAGTAATGTGAAATATTAGTTTCTTTTCCCTAATTGACAGTCATCTAATGAAAGAAACAAAATGTACCGCTCAAAGATTTAGAATGAAAATTGGGGAGAACTGGGAAGGGCATATTATTGCTTCCTTAATAGCTAAGAGGAGGTCCAAGAACCGGGATAAAATTTATTGGACGGATCACAGTCCCGTTGAAATGAACTGCCGTCTCAATGTGTCATTCAAGATTTGCATCATAACACTGAAATTACATTTTATAGTAATACATTTTATTGTAAACAAAGTGGAAAGTAAATACATTCTAGAACTTACCAGGTGAGGCAACAACTGAATATTAAGCATAGATATTTGACTGGACTTTCAAAATCAAAACTTACTTTTGTTTAGTAGTGGAAACAATGAAATATCTACAATCTGACATTTTTACTTCTGAAGTGACGAGAAGATTTTATAGTCTAGAAGTACATTTCTATTTAATTTCTTATTTCTATATAACTTCTTACATTTATAATTCCTTATTGTAACAGAGCAGAAAGTATCATATATTTATTATCATATTCTTTTCTGCCACTAAAATCTAAAACTTCAGACATGCCATTATTTAAAAGAAAACTAATTTAAGCCCACTTATGTTTTGCTTTGTACACTACTTTGAGGGATAAACATCTCCCCCTGCTGGTCAAAGATGGCCACTGCATCACTGTCTCAGAGCCATGTCAATGGCAGCTTATCAGGGGCCCTGAAATTGGGTGCAAGAGGGCATTATAAAGCTCCTTTTACCCATCTCCAATGTGCCTTCAACGGCAGGGATCCTTTTAAAACTGGATTTCCTCACCTCAGCAGACAGCAGTGTAAAGGACAGCTATTCATGTGGCTAGAGAGTCTGAATAACTTGTCGAGCTGATTGCTTAAAAAACCCTGCACTCAAATGGCTTTCAGTCCATGTATGAGACAGAGATAGGGCTATCAGTCACCGCACTCATCAAAACTGCCATACGTATGAGTACAACTCTATGAGTTTACTGAAGAAAGTTTGCACTTTTGTGTACTTGTGATATATTCAGGGACATCCATAGCTGAAATGTGAGACTAGGTGCTCAAGTTAGATTTGTATTAACAGCTGAAGATATTTTTTCTCTGAAAAAGTAGGTAAATATATGTAGAACAGTATGCAATAGCCAATTAAACACCTGATCACACCACACTGCATGTGGCCATCAACAAAAGGCTTTAATGACTTAATGTTATTTAAAATGTACTTAAGTTTTTCTATGGCAGTGCGATCATTCAGACTCGGTTAAGATTGTGTATGGCTTTCACTTCCTTTTAATTTGTCACTCTCTAATTTAAAAGTCAAGCCAAATGAATGAGTCAAAAGAATATATATGCATGCACACAGACAGTTGAGAGAAGCTGTATGACTTACGTGGATGACTTTGTAGAAGTAGGCGTACTGCCGTGCTGTGTTTTTATATTGACTGAGCACGTCCTGTATGGCTTGTGTGGCCAGCAGGTGGCGCACTTCCTCCTCTTCAAAGTACAGGGGGGTGTCGTAGTCAGCAGGCAGGGTCTTAATGTAGGGCAGCCAGGGAGAGCTGGGATTGGCCCGTTCACACAGCAAGTGTAGAGCCAGAGTCACATTGCCCATGGCCTGGAGAATCCGGTCCTGACTGTACAGCGGCCCTGTGAAAAAAGGTTAAGTTAGGGGTCTGTCTGCAAATGGTTTGCAGATATTAAAACACAACTAATTCTTTTCACTTAAAATTATTCTGTTCTCAAGTTAAGGTTTTGACGTGGTCCTGTGTTTATTTGAGCAGAAAGCTTGCTTGAAAGTTAAAAGTTTATATCGGGTCATGTAAACCACAGTATAGCTACATTTTGAAAATGTACCATTATGCAGATGGTTTGGATAACAAATAGTGTTAAAACTATTAAAATCCATTTTCAGCATTAAAAAAAACAACATTAGATGAAAAACTTGAAAAATTTAGTTTAAAAAAAATTACTAAAACTAATAAAAATAAATAAAACTAAAAAATAATTCAAGCTAAATAAAAATATTAAAAAGACAGAAGCACATAAAGTACTAAAACTTACACTAAAATTAAAATAAAGAATGCAAATATAAAATAAAAACTAATAATATAACAGCACACAGTATAAATAATACTAAAAAAACGGCACTGGTTTTGTATGTTTTGTAAGTGTGAAAATGACAATCAACATCTAAATGATAGAAGGACAATTTTTAAATACAACAAATTATAAAATAAAAATAAACATAACATTATAAACAAACAAAAGAAGATATAACAACAAAAATATCATAGAAAAAAAACTGTTGTATGTTTGCTCCACACACTTGCATGTTTTACCAACTGCTGAACAAGTCAAATTCATTTTCTATGGTAATCAACAGCAATTCACAGTCTAAGTCACTGTCGATGGAGCTAAAAGCTGTATCTAACCTGGAACATTAAAGTAATAATTCTATAAACGTGGTCTAAATATTCTAAATGAGGAGAGAAACATTTGCACATTTCAATGTGGCATGTCATTATCAGAGTTTAAGGTCAAAGACTGACATTGCAAAACTAAGCGAACTCACCGAGGACAGAGTTCTTGGCGGATTCCACAGTCATCAGCATTTTTCTAGGGATCCACAGGAACAGCTCCTCAGCCTGAAATGGACAGAAAGCCTGGTATGGTCATACATTCAAAAGCACCAATTGTTACAATGTAGAGTTGAATAAAAATTTTGTTTGATTACAGGGCTAGTCCTTTCCTGACACATTCAAATTACATTATTTTAAATAGAAACCTTTGAAATGCTGTGTTAAACTACATTTTATAAACAACAATTAGCTAAAGAACCTCAAAATATGACCATCAATAACCTCTATAAATCAGCACTAAAAATATTCCATCCTAAATCACTAACAAGGATAATGGTTATTAAAAAAATAAATAAAAATAATAATCACCAGATAAAGGCATTTAATTAAAACTTGGTCAACAGCCATCAAAAAGGAACACAAATAATTATGTACATTATCTACTGCCGACATACAAGTTGGGTTACTTGTTTCATCCTTCAACAGAATATATGACAGAGCGCTCTGTAGGTGGCAGAAAAAGCCAGCACATCACACACATAATTTGCAATAGATCTAATCTCGATTATTTCCAAGTGTGTGAGATGCCAAGAACAATATCAGCATGAAGCTAGGTTTATATTGTAGCTTATTTTGGCTAGGAACAGCCCATTAGGGCTACGTTCACACTGTCAGTCCAAATCCGATTATTTGTGTATCTGATTGGAATCTGACCTAAAATGATTGACTGTCCACATTGACTGTATCACAACTGTTCAGATGCGATTTGTGTGTCCCATGCGGCTCTTTCACCTTCTAGAATATCTGCATCGGTTGCTATGGCAATGATGTTTCATTGGTAGGTGTACGGCAAAAACAACAACTGCAGCAATACAGATGTTGTCTTAATTACCACATGACAATGAGTAACCGCCGCACTGGACTACTGCATCTTATGATGAAGCAGCAGAAAGTTAGGAAGCTGGTATGTGTGGCTTTATTCCGTGCTGTCGTCTCCACCGGTTTCAAAACATGTCTCTGTTATATCGTCATTTTCTGCTCATCCAGCACTTTGCAACAACACAACCCTGTTCCTCCAGCAACTTTCAGCATGTTTCGTATAAACACGTTGGATGTTTATGTTTTACGTGGCACGAGACAGTCACATACACCACACAAATTTTCACGTGATTTTTTTGCCGTTCACACTTGCTAAGTCTGACAATCAGATGTGCACAAAAATCCGATTTGGACTGACAGTATGAATGATGCTTCAGAGACAAAGGAGCTTTCAGACCAACTTGTAAAAACAATTAATCAAAAAGAAAAAAAAAAAAAAAAAAATGATTATAGAGTCTCAACTCAACCATCTTTTCATCAAACAGCATGTGGACTAGGTGAGAAAGACACCAACCTTGATATCTTTGGTAGCCTTCAGACCATATCCTTCATCTGCAAAATTGGAGATCTCAAAACCATCACAAGAAGCCCCACACTCTGCGGCCCAGGCCATCAGCTCAGAGAAAAAGTCTTCCCTGATTCCCTCAAATGATACCGACATCCCTGAGAAAATAATACAATCCCATCACAAGCTGATTTAACTATTGCATGTATATTGAACATCAGCATGAGAAGTTCTCTCTCTAATGATTTCCATTATTCTACTGTATTATGTTGCTGTAACACCACACAAGTGAAACTAAACGGTGCTAACTATTACGCTTGTGTATCCTACTGCATAATGTGCTGCCTAACATTTATTCTAATGGATATTTATGTGTTCTAAATGCACATCTCTGAGACTCCCACTGAGTATTTTATTAAGTAATTTGATAGGATCCTTCTCAAGTCTTTGTAACCAAAGCTACTTCTGTGTTTGCTACATTAACTTACTGCATATGTGCAGTTTGTTATCAATTGTCATTCTATCAAATAAAGAAATGTATAACAAGTAGGGGTGTGACGAGACGGGTATCTCACGAGACGAGACGAGACTCGAGATTGAGTTCACGAGACGAGACGAGACAAGATTTTTTACACACTATTTTTACGAAATCATCAATGGCGAAATACATGACTAGAAAAAATATTCTGCAGGTGTATTTGAAATGTTTTAACTAATCATCTTATAATGAATGTCATTCAGTTCTACTTTCTGAGTATGAATTATCATATGCAGTAAAAGACAACAATACTAAAGCACTGTAAAAGGTTTTGCCACTAACTTAACTGACTGACTTCTCTTCTGTATGATTTCAATCTCTTCAGACATTACTGTACATGATTAATGAGCTTCTACAACCTTTGACCTCCTAACTGAACTCCTTTCCACAAACTGATCATAGAAATAAAAACAGTATAAATAAAAATGGTAACACTTTACAATAAGGTCTCATTTATTAACATTAACACATTAACAGTATTTATTAATCTTTGTTTACCGGTATGTTAGTTAATAAAAATAGTCATTCATTGTTAGTTGATGACAGTTCACAGTGCATTAACTAATGTTAACAAATGAAACCTTATTGTTTGTGCTTAATGAGATTAAGAGAAAACTGTTATTCATTTTTATGTTAACACTTTACAAGTTGAAACCCTAATCACACTCTCTCAATATTCAAAGTGCAAATAAGACCAATTTTTTCTTTGATACAGAGCTAAGAGATGGTTACAGCTACACTGCCCAGCCTAAAATAGCTTTCATATTGAGAGATATTTGCATTAATCAAGGAGCCGCTTTCAAAATGCGGGTATTGAAATCGCGTTTGAATGCGCGCGCGCGTTTACTTTCACTTTCAGCGATCGCGCGTAACTCTTTAAATATGGAGCGGCGGCGACCGTTATCCAACTGAATTAAATGTTTTTTATTTAAACACAAAGTAAAAGGACAGTGGAGGTGTAATGTAAACGTAGCGGTGGCATATTCTTTCCTAATCATCCTAACACTCTGTCATGGCAACATCACGAGACTACTTTTCGCCTCGACGAGAAATCTCGTCACACTTTAGTCTCGCGAGATCTCGTGACACGAGATCTCGTCACACCCCTAATAACAAGCCATCTTTTATGCTAATAAGATTTCTTGTATTCTTAAGTTGCTGTTAAGGAATAGTTTACACACACACACACAAAAAAAAAAAAAAAAAAAAAAAAAAAAAAAAATCAAGATTCTGTCAATATTCACTTATCCTCATGTTGAATTAGTTCACTTCAGAATTCAAATTTCCTTATAAATTTACTCACCCCCATGTCATCCTAGATGTTTATGTCTTTCTTTCTTCATTTGAAAAGAAACTACATAATGTGATTACATTATTATGTAATGCATTGCGCATCGAAGAGCTACTGCAAGATGATCATTTGTGGTTAAAAAGAATTTGCTAGAGAAGACCCTTATTCCTCGTCTGGGATCATGTAGATCCCTTTGATGCTGCATTGAAACTGAAATTTGGACCTTCAACCCCTTGGTAGCCATTGAAGTTCACTATATGGAGAAAAATCCTGGAATGTTTTCCTCAAAAACCTTAAATTTCTTTTTGACTGAAGGAGGAAAGACAAACATCTTGGATAACATGGGGGTATTCAAAAAAAAACTAAAACTGTGGCCAGTTCCTCACAAAAAAGCTATACTCTGCCTTAAAAAGTGTCAAAATATGGTGCATGAGCCATATGGACTTTGAAGCTTGACAGCATCCATCAGGTTGGACATTTAGCAAAAAATCTAATTTTGTGCTCATCCACAGAAAAAAGTAATGAGAGCAAGTAAATGACAGAATTCATATCTGGGTACACTATTCCTTTAAGTTCCACACCATCTGTTTTTTCCATCCACTTTATCCTTGCAACAAGGACAGTTAAATACTTAATTCCTTATAAATGGCCAATGGAAAATCAAAGGGCAAACCACGCAATGTAAAAAGCTTGAGAACTGCTAAATCATATTCATGTGAAGCAATAATGTACCTTTTTGTTTCTTACGGATCTTCTCCACCAGAGCTCGGATCTGAACATATTCCTCCCACTCTTTCCCAGGAGAGGGAGCAGCACTGCTACACTCTGAATGGGAGAAAGAAAATATAAATTATTGGAATGATTTATTTATCAATCACTTATGCTTGGATCAACAAAATCCAGCAGGGGAATGTGGGGAAATAGCTCAGTGCTCTATATTAAGTAGAGTTCCTAGAGTAACCAAATGCTGGCTGATTCATTTTCTCTTTCGGCTGTTTTTGTGAAAAGTTGCGGCATCCGTCGGCCTAGTAAAAGTCCTTGCACAACAACACAGACCGCAAATTGTCTTTGATATAAACAAGTGCATGTCCTTCCTGAAAATGACATGCCATTTGGGAGAGATGTTTGATGTATTGTTTAAAAATCTGGACTGATAACCAAATTATTCCATCAAGTACCACCATACCCTTGAGCACAACCTCAGGAGGCTCCATTTGGATAAAAGCTTCAGATGATTAAATACTAACTAGATTTACTTACACATAAAGAAATCATTCACACTGAAATGTATCCAGTTGTAACTTTAACACCACAACAAAAAAATAACACAATCATGTAATGTGATTACGGCATAATCACAAAAGCCTTTTGTGTAGCAGTGATGAGAGCAATTCATTGCGACAGAATTCAGAGCAGGAATGCAGTCGTAGAGAATGTTTTTTACTCACTCTGCAGAAGTTCAGAAATTAAATTCATCATCTCTTTTGGAGAAACCGCAGCTGTGGCCCCGGTCCCCGATTTCTGGGTCTTCACTCGGCTCTTTTTGCCCATCTTGCTGGTCTGGGAGAGAGGATGGCTGTGAAAAATGCAAGTTGAAAGCAAATATACAGTAATTACTTTTAATTACAGTAAAATTTAAAGTAAGAATAAAGCTAAAATGTGACCAGGCTTCATTCTCCTTTAGGCAGCCTAGAAGTCTGTACAGTAAATGAGCCAATAGTCGGAGAAGTACTGGACTCTACTCTTCTTATAAATATTTAGGTCCAGTGGACTAGGGATAGTATATTTATAACTAAATGGTAGAAACATGTGAATGTTTCACATCCAAATAATCTCTGAAACTGGAATTACTGCCAAGAAAGGTTAATGGTCTCTGTGAGGGATTAAACGGATGGCTACATCGAGCTAAAGGCCACTAAATCAGGTTCTTCACTGTAAACAATGAGCATGTGGCTTACATGAAACTTATCAAATGCATGTATGTAGTTAAATTCAATAAATAAGTCCTAAGGCAGCTGTTACAATATTTCAAAAGTGGTCTGGCTGCTTTACCTGTACAAATTTGGGCAATGCACATTTCTATGGTGAACCATAAGTTTTCAAAAACTACACTGGAGCACTTTTTTGTGTTTGAACTCTCAGAGATGAATCCAGAAGATGTCAAAGAAGCAATCTGGAATATTTCCATCAAATCACCCAACGCCTACTATTCACAAAATGATGACAATTGTATTACTGAAGAGCAAATTGGATTGAAACACTTAAAAGTAAGCTACTTATGCCTGAAACCATTCAGAAAGCTGCAAGTACACTGGCTGCCAGCAAAGACATGCATCATAAAACAAACTCAAGAGGTCAATATTCAGAATACAGATCAGTTTATTAGATAATGATCTCAACAGCTTGATGCCTTAAAATAACTGGCCTGGCCCAATGCATCCATTCAAACCCACCAGATGAGCACCTGCTTCACATTTCACACTACTGCACTACATGTCAGGCTTCATTTTAAAGAGAGGTCCAATGATCAAATGCATGAATTAAAACACCAACAAACATATTCATCCATTCATTCATATTTATATCCATCTAGCTATCTGTCTGTTCATGGCCCAAGTGTCTCAAAACCTGGTTAGCTGCCTACATAGACATCATTTTAGAGTATCATAGACGCGTTTGAAACGTTCAACAATATTTTAGGCAGCGTACAGATGGATTCAAGCACGCATACGACGCCCAGATATGCTGTCTAGGTAGGCAGCTCACTAGGTTTTGAGGCACATTCAAGCATGCCTGTGTTTCGCAATTTGCTGAATTAGACACCATTTACAGCGTATGTTTGCAAAACATTTGCAGGTATGTGGCGTATAACATTACAAACACCTCGTGGACACTTGCGAACATTATTAAATCAGAATGAACGCCAAAACTACCTTCCAATTGACTGCAGGGATCCTCCTGTCAACCTGGAATTCAATCCTCTTCAGCTCGGTTTACTGGTAAAACCTAACTTACTTCAGAGGCAAAGCCACGCCCTAATAAGATTTCTAAAAAGCGGATTGGTCCATTGAAGCGTTTATCCCGCCCTTAGCTCGCCCAGAAGCGTATTTTAATTGGCTAATGCTGCATACGCAACTGCGTACGTGTGAGATAATTGGTTAAAGCGTACATATATTTCACCTCACTAAACTGTGCGTTTCTATTGGTTTGCGCCAAGGCGGTACCCGTTTGTAGTGATTTCACTGGTCGCGAGAGGAGTCGATCTGTGCGGTCAGATTTACAAGGTTGGTTTGACTACACCAACAGAAAAGGCTTGTGTGACTTGTGATTGGAAGTTTACTTTGGGTTCATAAAGTGACCATAAAAGGATAAAGTTTGCACAACATGATTCGCGGAGGAAAACGTCAATCACAGGAACAACATATAAAAGGACTGTAAACTACGGTTGTATAAGTAACTTAATTTATGAATGTATAAAAATGACCATTTATAAGTAAAGTAAACTCATAATGATTCCTAACGTGTTTCTAATGGCGTTTAAATTAAAACTACTTTTTAATAATGCGTTTAATTGATCTATTTTTCTTCTTTATAATATATAATATATATTATTTTCCTTTTTTTTACTTCTTACATTTATAATTTTATATAATATTTACCAATTGTGGTAATTATATGATAACTGGTTATTCCCTAACCCTGTTTAAATTACACCAAAGACGTAATTTCTATATAATTTCTTAGAAAACAACAACAATTTAGGGTTTAAGGTTAACCTGTTAACTGTCACCCCCACTTTTTTTTTTTTTTTTTTTTTTTAGACATGAAAATGCACTATTCAAACTTAAATGTTTGTAATTCAAGAATACTTTGGAATAAAGGCTGGTCTTGTTTTAAAGATGAGATTTGGCAGATTGTTGTAGAAGTGAAATAACTTTTGTAAGTGAAACAGAAAAAAAGTTATAGAAGTTTAAGCTTATGAAAATGTAAAATGTAAAAATATAATATTTTATATAAAATATATATTTTACAAAACAAGTTTTACTCTAAAACTGCGAGGATATCAAAGCCAAAAATCTGAACAAGTTGTGTTCCAAATTTCAGGTTGATATCTTAAAAAATGAGCTTTCAGTAAGATTTTGTTTGGGCGCAGTACCACACTTTTTCACTAGATGACAACCAAGCTCCTTTACTGACCATATAAGGGTGCATCCATTTCCATATATGGTTTGAGTGATCTGAACCATATATTTCCATCATTTTCATACAATTTATGAAGTAGACATCCTATATAGAAGTAGTATGGGAAGTTTGGCAGAATTTGATATGAATTCAGCCTCTAATAAACATAAAAACAACATGGATGTGGGTTATAGATCGCCGCCACAATCATAAATGTATTTTTTTTTTTTTTATTAAAAACATTTTCAGACCTTTTTTTTAAAAAAAAACAAATTGAATGGATGTTATCTTTTGAACTCTTGGCATGAAAACAAACATGTTTCAACCAGTCTTAAATGATTTTTCATATTCAAAATTTCAAAATAAAGGTCTGAACATGCCTTATGAGTATGAAAATATGCTTGTTGCAAATTGATAAACTACTGCTCCTCTGAATCAAAATATGAAAATATGACAACTAGAGATTCTAAGCTTTCAAATGATATATAGTTTGTCAAGATTAGTTTAGGTTTAGTATAGAATATTACTGTTTTAAATATGTAATGGCTGTGGGCCATCTATTTTTCTACTTTATAATGTATAATATAATTTATTTTCCTTTTTTTACTTCTCATATTTATAATTTTATATAATATTTATCAATTGTGGTAATGATATGATAACTGGTTATTCCCTAACCCTGTATAAATCACACCAAAGATGTTATTTCTATATAATTTCTTAGAAAACAACAACAATTTAGGGTTTAAGGTTAAACTACATTCAGATATAAAAAAAAAAAACACACAACAAAAACAGGATTGGAAGCTCATATAGAATGAATAAAGAATAAAACATGTAATATTTAGTTTGACCTTCTGAGGTTGGCAAATAACATTCTGAAGGTCAAGCACCTACTTCCTCTAATAATTTTTGGAAAAGACAAAAAATATATAAATCTGTCAACATTAGGAGCATCCATTCAATTGCAGTAAATCTCCAGTAGATGGCAGACTCTGCCTTTTTTCTGTTCATTTCACACAACACAAAAAGAAGACATTCTACAAAGAGAAGGATTGTTTATTTCAAATCTACAAGAGGGTTATTTGCAATGCATTTAGAATTTTTTTTCATTAGCTAAAATACAGGTCCATTCTCAGCTACATACAGCTTATTAAAAATATATAAACGCATGCTAGTTACAGGTATTCTACAGTAATAGAAGTTATTTACATTGCGCTGAACTGTATGTCCTAGAATACAACTTAATGTGTGTTTCACATAGAGATGAGCTACACAGAACATTGAATTTCATGAAGGATTCAAACATCAAATCCTCATTCACAAAAGAAGCAGTGCATTTGAAAAGAAAATAGGAAAATATCAGCATTTCAGATTCTTTTGTGCTTTAAACTTAAATACAAAAAAAGTCAGTAGTTGTGTAGACTAGATCTGCTTATAAAGGACACTTTTAATTAGATTTCAAAAATAGTTTTAATGAATATGTGTACTTCAACACCTATTATTTAGGCATTGTGTTCACATGAAACACTACAGCATAACCGAGACAATATTTACTGTGCTGTTAACAGCACATACTTACTGACCCAAATTCACAACGTATCCTTTTTCATAAAAATATGCAATTATTTTCTTTACTTAGTCAAATGTTTGCTGCTCATTTTGTTCTCATAAACATAAGACAAAAAAAAAAAAAAAAAAAATTAACACACCGCCAAAAGCCACCTGCTGCATCCAATGTGAACAAAACCATCCAATACGAATGTGATTTCAGTCTAGCACTGTAAAAGTGCTCTCATAAATATACAATTTCAATGAAATTCCACACAACTTTAATACAAAAATAACTAGATCGGCTGAGGGATTTCGGCAATGCTCAAAATAGCTTCGATTTAAACAAACAATACAAAATTATGGCTTATCGGGTCACTGGTTTTCAAAAAAAGAGCTTTTGTGTGAATGCAGCAAGCATCTTTTCAGGCAGTTCTTGTATACAAAGATAATGATTCTGAATTATAACACACAAAACTCAAAATACACTTCATTTACTGCGTTCTCATTTACTTCCATTCAGACTTTGCTTTATACTGTGTCAGTACGCACACAAAAAAGATGTTGCGTGAAGGTCTCATGAACTATAGGCATATGGAGCAGAATTTGACGTTTTACACAAAATTCAGCAAAAGAAGCTCATTATTAATAATGCTAACCTTATCCAGTTTTTATCAGCACATACTGTTTGGTCTGATTTAATTTAGTATACGCAGAAACGATAACCTTGGTAAAAGGAATAATGGAAAATGTGACTGACTGAGGTACTTTACATGCTCCAATCGCAGATTACGCAATTAAAATTGCATGTGCTAAAGTTTCATAACACATTAAAGGGTTAGTTCACCCAAAAATGAAATTTCTGTCATTAATTACTCACCCTCATGTCGTTCCACACCCGTAAGACCTTCGTTCGTCTTCGGAACACAAATTAAGATATTTTTGATGAAATACAAGGTTTTTTTTTTTTAATCTCCCATAGAAAGCAACAAAATTACTACATTCAAGGTCCACAGATGTAGTAAAGACATTTCAGTGGTTCAACCTTAATGTAATTAAGTGACGAAAATACTTTTGTGCGCAAAAACAAAACAAAAATAACAACTTTATTCAACAATTTCCTCTCTACCCTGTCATTCTACTATCTAGTTTATGTTGAAGACACATTGCAGTCAGACCCTCCATGTTTACGTCAGAACGCCGACTCATTATTGGCCCTTATGTCATGAGAAATCCTTTAGGTAATGCCTAATCATAAGTTGTTATCGTGATGTCTTTACTAATTTAACCTATTTCACTATTGTATGATGTTTATTACATTAAGTGCACAAACAACTTGTTTGAAATATAAAATGAATGCCTGTGTATTGCATAATAAAACAAACTGGAAACAGATATTGGAAGCTAAAAACAATCTAGCAGGCTAATCGCGTAGATGTATGTTATGCTAGTAGTACAAAAGCTAACTAAAAACAGTAAGAACGAGAAATGCTTGATTTCACAACCTATAGCTTCAGTTATATACTAATATTTGAACCAACGTATTTTAAACTATATAAATCATAACATGATTTTGAAGGAATAATAAACAGTCGCTAAAAATACTACCCATTAAAAGCCCATTAAACCTAAAGGAGACCTGATTCCTGGCGGGACTCAATTTCTCACCACACCGGCTCCTGCCTCAGCATCACATGCGTGCGTTGCGGTGAGCATGTGAACGGCGTCGGCCAATACTGAGCCAGCGTTCGGACGTAAACACTGCGCTAACTGCGTACGAAACTGACAGGGTAGAGAAGAAGTTGTTGAAAAATTTAGTTATTTTTGTTTTTGTTTTGTACACAAAAAGTATTTTTGTCGCTTCATTACATTAAGGTTAAACTACTGTAGTCACATGGACTATTTTATCGATGTCTTTACTACTTCTCTGGACCTCGAATGTGGTAATTTCATTGCTTTCTATGGGAGAAAAATAAAACTCGCGAATTTCATCAAAAATATCTTAATTTGTGTTCCAAAGATGAATGAAGGTCTTACGGGTTTGGAACGACATGAGGGAGAGTAATTAATGACAGAATTTTAATTTTTGGGTGAACTAACCCTTTAAATGCTTTTACAAATAGTGTAATGATGAAACCTCACACTGCAAACTGGAATCAGTTATGCTAATCCAGGCTGAACTGAAAACACACAACACTTCCATACTTCCATTCATCCAGACAGAGTTTCTATATTGCACCTATTCAGTATCTAGAACCTGAAATTGGGTTCCAGTTCTTTTCATACAGTATCTGTAGACCTAAAACAGATTTAACAGTACTTTCAATTATGACACCATAAAGCCGTTAGGTCGCATATGCAATTAAAAGCACTACACTGGGACACATTATAAAATAATGATTTTGAATTTTGACATTTTTGATCTGCTTTCATTTGAAAGATTACAAAGACAAATAAAAGCATAGAAAGCAGCTTCAATTAATCACGATTGTCAGTTTGGAACTTAAAGTACTTTATATAATATGCTGTGAAAGAAGAACTGGCATTTATAAGCACTGTTTGGATAAAATACTTTAATTAAAGGTGCAGTAAGCAATTTCTGAGAAGCGCTGTTGAAAGTGGATCGCAAAACACGCTTATAGCCAATCAGCAGTAAGGGGTGTATACACTCATTTAGGGGGAGGTGCCTGTGTTGCATAGCGTGTTTGTAAGCTATAAAGATGGGGTGTGATCCTATGTTTGTTTTGGTGATTTCAAATATCAACAGTGTTTCTCAGAAATCGCTTACTGCACCTTTAAATGCTTATGCTCATGAGCTGGCCTTGACCAGACTAGAAGTTACTTATATAAAGTATATAGTATTATTTTATTTTGTTATTTTAAGTATGTCTGGGAACCTGAGCAAAAGTATTATATGTATTCATATTTTATTTTTCCGTTACATGAACAGGTTCCAAAAACAACTGTCAGGAGTAAATGAGTAAAAACTGGCATTGTAGATCAAATTAAACTTGTTATTTTTTTGTCAGTGGCTGGTAACTTTAGAAGTAACATGATTCTTGGTTTAAGTTTATTTGTAATGATAATATTCATATTCTGATGTGATGTGAGTGGCTTAAATCAAAAATATATAAATCCATTCAAAAGTTTGGGGTCAATAAAGAAATTTTGAAAATAAACTAATATTTTTATTCAGCAAGGATGCATTAAATTGATCAAAAGTGACAGTAAAAACATATATGTCACAAAAGATTTCTATTTCAAATAAATGATGTCCTTTGGAAAGAATCCTGAAAAATGTATTACTGTTTTCCACAAAAATATTAA
This sequence comes from Megalobrama amblycephala, assembly GCF_018812025.1. Classification (NCBI taxonomy): domain Eukaryota; kingdom Metazoa; phylum Chordata; class Actinopteri; order Cypriniformes; family Xenocyprididae; genus Megalobrama; species Megalobrama amblycephala. The sequence goes on along the minus strand of NC_063048.1, from coordinate 14,055,242 downwards.
GCAACACAAGTGTTTTCAACATTGTTGATAATAAATATTTCATGAGTAGCAAATCAGCATATTAGAATGATTTCTAAAGGATCATGTGACACTGAAGACTGGAGTAATGATGCTGAAAATTCAGCTTTGCATCACAGGATTTTAAAAATATTAAGATTGAAAACTGTATTTAAACTGTATTAATATTTCACAACATTACTGTTTGTACTGTATTTTTGATCAAATAAACACAGTCTTGGTGAGCATAAGAGACTTTTGAATGGCAGTGGTCTACAAAAAAAAAAAGCATTTAGGAGTGGAAAGGTTCAATTTTATAGGAGCATCTGCATGGGGCATTTATCTGTTTCATTCTGTATCAGGAATGAGAAATAAATCCATTAAGCTGCCTTATATGAATACTTGGAGGTATACACATAAATAGAGCTGTGATTTAGCTTGTGCTAATTGTGAGTCCATTATATATTAAACTACCACCTAGTGTCATAGGTAACAGGTTTGAAATGTCTCAACTGAATGCCATGAGAGAAGCTGGCAGTAGAAGCGAAGTTCTTTGTGTCGTTTCCTGAAGTTGCCCAGTTCTGTCTGCTCCTCTCGTCATATTCACAGATTTGTTTGTTTGTTCGAGGCCCTGCCGGTCATTGACATGGGAGCTACAAAGGGCCTTTGAACTGGTTCCCAGAGAGATGTTGGCGGATGGAGGGTTTGGCTCCTGCTGCATCACCGAGCTTTCGCCACACCACCTGATCACACAAAGCAAACACACAGTTTGGTAATGAAATGTTGTAAAATGAAAAAATGTCTTCAATATATTTCTCCTGTGTTACTGTACAGTATGTCCTGGAAAAAACATCTTGTCATATTTATAATGTGCGGATGTTTGATATTGTGTGTAATTATGATGTGACTGAGATCTTCCTAACAGAACACATTAGCTAACTAATATATATATATATATATATATATATATATATATATATATATATATATATGAAGAATCCCCCAATTTCACAATGACTCATAGAGAGAGCTTCTAAAAGGGGGTTGGGTGAGACTGGGGACTAATTATGATCAGAAAAGAAAGAAGCCCTTGTGCTATCTGAGATTTTGCTTTTGACAGGCTGGTGCAGGAACAAAGCACAGGTCCCAGATTCCAGGGGCCCTTCAGGGAGCTGATAAACCTGCATTGTTTTAGCGACCAAGTTATTTTAATTGCACAGACAACTGTGCGGTAAACAGTCTGAGGACTTTTGCCAAGGCCTCTCATTAAAGTGGTCTGAAAGTGGGTCTCTGTTGTGAAACATTGAAACAGTGTCCTCAATCAAAGCAGGCGTAATTATACAAAGTGACAGCAAAACAAACACATGGGAGAGGGAGCACAAACTTACAGCCTCTTTCTGTGGAACAGGGTTTTATTAACGCACTAGAGGAATCTAAGCTGAGGTTCAGGGTAGGGGGAGGCAGATGAGAAGTTACTAGGTAGACTCACATTACACATCTCTCTGACAATGGCTTTCTCTTTCTCACTGAGATCCTCCTCATAGTCCTCTGGGATCTTCCTGTCTAGGTTCTCATGGACTTCTAATACCTACAAAGCAAATCAACAGAGGGTTAAATTATTAGCGGTGTTTGCTAAAGCAAGCTTCACTATTACTATACTTAACTGACTTGAACCCCTAACCCTAAGTATTTTGGGTTCCGGCACTACAAAATGAATGATACCTCAAATCAAAAGTGAAATAACTTTTTTTTTGGGCCATAAAACAGGTGAAAAAATTTATAGACTTATAATGAAAGGGGGAGTCAGACTATCAGAGACTTGAGGGTGGGCTATTTTCATTTGCAACAGTATGAAACCACATAGTAACTCCCCAGCTCACCTTAGCAACCACCTGGCAATGACCTAGAACACTTTAGCAACCACATGACAACATACTGTGACAACGGCCTACCCAGTGTTTTTATTAAAGTCTGCCCGTAGTTAATAATTTTAACACTTATAGGTGCCTAGATTATGTTTTTAAAAGATGTAATATAACTCTAAGGTGTCCCCTGAATGTGTCTGTGAAGTTTCAGATCAAAATACCCCATAGATTTTTTTTTATAAATTTTTTTAACTGCCTATTTTGGGGCATCATTATAAACGCGCCGATTTTATGCTGCGGCCCCTTTAAATCCCGTGGTCCACGCCCACAGAGCTCGCGCTTGCCTTGAACAGTGCCTTAACAAAGTTTACACAGCTAATTTAACCCTCAAAATGGATCTTTACAAAGTGTTCGTCATGCATGCGTCGGATTATGTGAGTATTGTATACTGTTATATTGTTTACTTCTGATTTTGAATGAGTTTGATAGTGCTCCGTGGCTAACGGCTAATGCTACTCTGTTGGAGAGATTTATAAAGAATGAAGTTGTGTTTATGCATTATACAGACTGCAAGTGTTTAAAAATGAAAATAGCGACGGCTCTCTTGTCTCCGTGAATACAGTAATAACCGATGGTAACTTTAACCACATTTAACAGTACATTAGCAACATGCTAACGAAACATTTAGAAAGACAGTTACAAATATCACTAAAAATATCATGTTATCATGGATCATGTCAGTTATTATTGCTCCATCTGCCATTTTTCGCTATGGTTCTTGCTTGCTTACCTAGTCTGATGATTTGGTTGTGCACATCCAGACGTTAATACTGGCTGCCCTTGTTTAATGCCTTTTATAATGTTGGGAACATGGGCTGGCATATGCAAATATTGGGGGCGTACACCCCGACTGTTACGTAACAGTCAGTGTTATGTTGAGATTCGCCTGTTCTTTGGAGGTCTTTTAAACAAATGAGATTTATATAAGAAGGAGGAAACAATGGAGTTTGAGACTCACTGTATGTCATTTCCATGTACTGAACTCTTGTTATTTAACAATGCCAAGATAAATTCAATTTTTCATTCGAGGGCACCTTTAAAACTCATCTTTGATCACCAAAATGACATATCTAAATGTTTTTTCCTGTGAAAAAAATTCTTCATACCTTAAAATACACCCTTGCCTCATTTAGTATACGTGGAACCATGAATATGCAAATTGTCCCCTCCTCCACTCACTCACAACAGTTCAGAGATCCACTCGGTCTACTGTAGTAAACGCTGCACAATGGTTTCGCTCTTTACAATGTCAGACACATAACCTTAATTCATATGATTAACCTTTTGCTTGACTACGTTATCAAACAGCTAATAATGTGTTGCTAATGTTACATGTTACCATGTTCCCGTTCATCATCCCAGAGTCAAACAGCTGCCTTCTAACAATCAGTATTCTTAGAAATGCATCAGGGGAGAAAGACATATAGTTCATCATAACATCGTAATATACATCATATACATAACTCACCCGCTATATTGCTACATGTACCCGATTTTTCATATCAATAGAAAAATATACCAGGAAAACCTGACTTCTCTTGAGACTCCCCTGATTCAGAGTGGTCATAGTTAATGATATGCTAAAGCCCACCCGCATATTGACGTGATTGGTTACAAGGTAGTTTGTGACATCACAAACACCGGCGATTTCAAACTGCGTTTTTTCACTGCAGTTTTAAAGAGAAAATACTCTGCAATGGTGTTGACTAATGAATTTGCACATGGTTTGACAAAGTATATATTAAAAACCCCATATACACATATAAGCAACATTAAAAACTTGATTTTCACTACAGGGGGACTTTAACTAAAACTATTTTTTTTTTTTTTTGTTAATCGAAATAAAGCTGAATTAAAATAAAATATAAATATTATATTAAAAAATGAAACTTAAAAAAAAACTAACTGGAATAATCTCTCTGCTTCCCTTTTACCAATGTTTGTTTTCTTTCAAATAACACAGAAGAACAGTTCATAGAAATTCCTCTAGGTCACAGTATTAGTATAATAATTAATAGTTCATCTCATAAAATCATTGATGCGTCCTAAAACCTATGCCTGGAGAATCAAACGAAAAACCAATCAAGCATTTCTACCATGAAACTCAATCTAATTCCAGTGAAATCAGGCTTGACCTTTACCTTTTTAATGATTTATGACACTTTTTATTGAGAGATGGCAACTGGGATGATGTGGGAATTCAACTGGGAAATGAATGCATGAGCACTAACTGCTAGGCCACAAATTTAACAGTAATATTTCAGCATAATATGACTTAGCATAATATATTGAACTTATGTTAGTTCCAGAATTCAAACAAGACTTGATTTTGTAACATCTGTATCATAAACTTACTTTCATGGCATGTACAACAGCCTCTGGTTTCTGTGCTGCAGTCAGGTATCCTGTGACAGGGGGCGGCAGATCACCTCCAGGCATCCGCGTGGACCCCTGTGGACAGATGGACACACATTCATCACGATCAAAGATCACTCATACTGCTCTCTCAGATTACCAGAAGAGATCCAAACACTGGAAAAGCCCATAGCTGTTTCTCTGAGTCAACTCAGGCTCAAAATGGGTTAAACCATCTCATTATAACTCATCTCTGCTTGTACCCCCTTCATGGGTACCCATCAACAAAGAGCTCTTTCAGTGCACAGGGTCTTGTGAGCCCCTGTATAGACACAGCCCTTTGAATCCCGTTCTAGCGTTAAATCCACAACAATTGAGCTGGCATTTCAGCAGTAGAGTCGGGAGAGGACCCCTGGATGGAAACTGCAACTCGCTTTTGGCCTGGGAGAACAGGACTGTGATGTTCACTTGCAGTTGCCAGCAGGTTTATTGAGGGCTGGAGCCGTGGGTACTTTACCCTGGACTGACCCGAGAACATCCTGACCCAATGCTCGCTGTCATGCATTGCTGCAGCCTGATTAGAGAAGCCCAGGAGTCCCACAATTCATTCTGCATGGATTCATTTGCCAGTACAAGCCAAGCATGGTTGACTGATATGGATTTTTTAATAGCAAATGCCAATGACTATTCGGACCCATACAATTTAATTTCTTTAGTAAAAACTGAAGATAGAATAAACATATGGAAGACTATTTAGTATCATTCTGCACTATACTAGAATGTAAATACTTGATTTTAGCGATCGAGATATATATGATCTCACTGTAAAAAAGAATTGTTGGTTCAACTTAAAAAAGTAAGTTACCTGGTTGCCTTAAAATTTTGAGTTCATTGATATTAAAAATTTGAGTTAATACAATGAAGGCGATTGGTTTAATCAACAGAAACTCAAAATATTATGTTATCTGAACTACATTATTTATTGAAGATGATTTGACTATATATATATATATATATATATATATATATATATGCAAACCATATCTCAAAACCAAGATTACATAATAATCATATTAATCTCCCATGTGTTTATTTTATTGACCTAAAAGGACAGAATTTCATCAGATTACAGATTATTAAATAATCTATTAAGAAGTAAGTGGCATCTCAAGGCATTAACAGTGATTCATTTTAGTGATCATCCTATTTGTTTGGAGCCCAGTTTTGAAGCCTTGCCACGAGGAACATCTGTGTAATTTGGCTAGCGTGCCGAGTGCTGTCACAAACAGAGAAGAGAGAAGAGGAGATATTACTACTGGTGATAGATGTAGCCAAATTCAATCATTAAGATATCTCTATAGTCCTATCAAATCCAGGACCAATATATTATTGGATAGTTTGAAGAGGCTTTCTATAATCCACAAAATGCATTGATCATAAACACCACTTGGAAATCAGAATCAGAAAACAGGCCATAGCTGGATTAAAAAAAATCCAGACTCGACCACATAAACATGGACGACTGGTTAGCTATGCAAACAACCTTACTCTGATGTGTGTGGCACTTCTCATTAAAAAAGACAGGATGGATGTTATATGTATAAAAGTTATCGGTCCATCAGCCTTTCAAAAAAGCTAGCAAGTGAATTATGTACAGTATGAGCCTATTTTTCTCAGTCCGTCTGGGCAGCTAAAACAAGCACTTAAAGGTGCTAAAGAGGATGTTTTGTTTTATACATTTTTGCAATATTACTTGAAACTGTCTTTACTAACTGATAAAAGACGATTTATTAGGTGCACTGAAAGGAATAATATTAAAATACATCATCTGTGCATGAGGTAGGGCCTTAAAAACATCAGCCAATCGTTTACGCGATCATCGTGTAAACGATTGGCCCTCTGGCTTGTCAATCACTGCCGTGACGTTCCTTGTGAGAGACGTGCGCGGATTGGGTCTCTGGCTTGTCAATCACTGCCATGACGTTCCTTGTGCTAGACGTGCGCGGCTGCACGCTCCAGTAACTTTCCAAACTCTACAGGCGCCGCATGCAATGTTTTTGTCAGGAGACAGGAATAACAGCTGCAGATTATGAGTTACCTGCGGTGAGTCCGACATAATGAATCCACTAACAGGACACAGCGAATGCTGGTGGTAAACAAACACTCATGTTCCAATTCTCGTGCACAAGTTTTGGGAGGCATTCCCTCGAGAGGGGGGCTGTTCTTATGCATGCGCTCATTTAAAAAACTCACTAACAGTCTTTGGTTTCTCAGTCGACGGAAAGATCCTCTTTAGCACCTTTAAGAAGAACAAACTGAGAAGAACTGTATTCGCAAAAGTTTGTGAACTTTAGTTTTTAAAAATCATTACTTATACAGCAGGACTCATTAAATTGATCAAAAGTAACAGACTTTTATATTGTTACAAAAGATTGTTATTTCAAATAAATGTGGTTCTTTTAATCTTTTTGTTCATCAAAGAGTCCTGAAAAAAATGTATCACAGTTTTCACAAAAATACTGTATTAAATGCACAATATGTAAGATTTTTGGATTAAATATCCAAAAACCACTAGAACAGTTATATATTGTGTTGACTTGTGTACTTACATTATCCCAAAAGTTTCCAAGAATGTTTAAATCCAGAGAAATAAGCAATTTTAATCAGTGACGTTATACCCATGTTACCCTCGGTTTCCGGTTTTATTTTGTCGTTTTAATATATTATGTGTTTTATTAGACAGGTGAGCAACTGTTTGGATACATTCATCAACAGAAAACTAATCATTGTTATATAGTTCAATCTCATTTTCTTGATTTACAGAGATAGCAATCGCTCCAGTAGAGCTGCACGATTCTGGATAAAATGAGAATCACGATTTTTTGGTTTCAAATAGAGATCACGATTCTCCCACGATTCTGAATATACAACTAAAGAATATAACATGTAATTCACTAGAGGTTCTGACAAAATATTAATTGCTAAAAAAATGTTTGAATGAATTATTAAAAAAATGATTTTGAATGAATTCAATGACTCATTAATAAATACCTGTTTCATTACTGGATGAATCAGTGTTTTTGAACGAATCTTTTGAATGAATGATTCAAAGATGAATACATTTTTTAACAGTCACTTGTCACCAACTAGTGGCGGTGGTTTGCTCTATTTTGATCACTATCGTAGACATCAGTGTTTATATCCTAAATTTAAACTTTTATCTCAGTAGTTCTGTGATCATTTGAATATCTGTAACATAGAAATAGCCCAACTAACGTGTGGTCCAAAACTACTCTCTGGCTCACCATGGCAGCACGAACACAGATTTGAATGTTCCAGTATGATTTTTATTTTGTCAAATGTTCAATAAAATAAGATCACGTGGGTGTTTGAATCAAGACAGCGATCTTTTTACGATTAAGACATCTTAGACATGAAGACAACACTTCCCTTGATTCCATGAAATCAAGGCGTTATTCATGTCAAAAACCATATTAACACAGTACATTTTAGTAACAGCTAAAGCACCAAACTACTCTGATTACCTCTCCTCAACTTCCTCCTCAGGTAACCTCTAACAACGGCAACCGATCTGTCGCTTGTACGAACCTGATTATTGTTTCAGTAGCTCGCCACTGCATTATTTAGTGCCATCTCCCCCCGTGATTAAAGCGAAAGTTCAAAGCCATGCTAATGAAGCGATGAGCTCGTAGACAGGGCTGAGACGAGCTGGGATAAAATAAGCCCAGCAGCCTCTGAGGACGAGACCCACGCCACTCTCTAATTGATTTCTCTTTCCTGTGGAAGCGGTCTCTCATATTAAAGTGGAGCAGCTGTGCTGTCATAGCTGATGAGTGCACTTATTAGCTAAAGCACCAGGTTCGCAGATGACCTCTTCTGAGGATAAGGGTGTAGGGGAATGATGATGATGATGATATCTCAGGAGAAGAGAGAGAGAGCGAGGGAGGAGAAAAGAAATTTGTTTAAACAGATTCCTTGATTTAATTGCTTAAGTGAGACATTCTCTAATATGAGCAATGCGATTTAAGGGAAATAGTTCTGAAGACCGAAGATATAAATATAATATAATAAATATAAAAGATAATATAAAACAGGTGAGCTATGGCAGTAAGAGACAACATGATGACATGAACAAAAACAAGGCTGTAAGATACAGAAAAATAGTTCAATATATTGAAGTGAATCTTCAGGACTGAATTTTTCACAAATGTTCAGTGGACAAAATGACACATTAGATATGACTTTCAGGACAAAACATTCTGCATTCTGTTCCACCCCTTACAGCATTGTAGTTTTTGTCTTTGATGTTTCTCATAAAATTACTTTGGAGAAATAAAGAGCTTTGGTATCTTGGCAAACCTGAGAATAGTTTCTGATATAAATCAGATGCACTGGAAAAATTAAACTGAGGCTGGTTAAATTGCTCCTCTAAGGTCATTTTTAGGTTAGAAAGGGTCTTGAAAACAAGGAACAGATCAGCATTGAGACTCCAGCAGAGATGAGAGCACAACAAACCCCCTGCAAGGCCACAGGAAATGACCTATGAGCAAAGCATCTTTCATTCGTCTTCTTACCTACATACTACAATACAAATAGAATAAAAGCCTAAATTAAATCTGTTCATCATAAAAAAGTCGTAAGTTGAGTCTCTTCAGAAAATTTGGACTAAACTGCTAAATTCATATGGATTAGCTTTACAATCTCTTTATGAACTTTTTATAACTTCAAATGCTCATTAAAGTTTCAGTTGCGTAGCTGTCTATGGAGGGACAGAAAGCTCTCAGATTTTATTTAAAGGTGCCCTAGATTATGTTTTTAAAAGATGTAATGTAAGTCTAAGGTGTCCCCTGAATGTGTCTGTGAAGTTTCAGATCAATATACCCCATAGATTTTTTTAAATTAATTTTTTTAACTGCCTATTTTGGGGCATCATTATAAACGCGCCGATTTTATGCTGCGGCCCCTTTAAATCCCGTGGTCCACGCCCACAGAGCTCGCGCTTGCCTTGAACAGTGCCTTAACAAAGTTTACACAGCTAATATAACCCTCAAAATGGATCTTTACAAAGTGTTCGTCATGCATGCGGCATGCATGCGTCGGATTATGTGAGTATTGTATACAGTTATATTGTTTACTTCTGATTTTGAATGAGTTTGATAGTGCTTCGTGGCTAACGGCTAATACTACTCTGTTGGAGAGATTTACAAAGAATTAAGTTGTGTTTATGCATTATACAGACTGCAAGCATTTAAAAATGAAAATAGCGACGGCTCTCTTGTCTCCGTGAATACAGTAATAACTGATCGTAACTTTAACCACATTTAACAGTACATTAGCAACATGCTAACGAAACATTTAGAAAGACAGTTTACAAATATCACTAAAAATATCATGTTATCAATGATCATGTCAGTTATTATTGCTCCATCTGCCATTTTTCGCTATTGTTCTTACCTAGTCTGATGATTTGGTTGTGCAGATCCAGACGTTAATACTGGCTGCCCTTGTTTAATGCCTTTTATAATGTTGGAAACGTGGGCTGGCATATGCAAATATTGGGGGCCTACACCCGGACTGTTGCGTAACAGTCGGTGTTATGTTGAGATTCGCCTGTTCTTCGGAGGTCTTTTAAACAAATGAGATTTATATAAAAAGGAGGAAACAATGGAGTTTGAGACTCACTGTATGTCATTTCCATGTACTGAACTCTTGTTATTTAACAATGCCAAGATAAATTCAATTTTTCATTCGAGGGCACCTTTAAAAAGATCTTAATTTACGCTCCAAAGATGAACAAATATCTTACAGGTTTGGAACGGTGGGTAAATAATTAATTTTCATTTTTGTGTGAACTAGCCCTTTAAGCAGGTTGCTTCTTAAGACAGGAACACATCAAGCCGACGGTCGGCCGTCGGGCAGTTTTTCTTTGTCGGCCGACTAAGTTTTCTCAGTGTGTTCTGCACTGTCGGCTAAAGTTGGTCCTTGTCAGCTTTTTTTCGGCTGATTCGACATGTTGAATCGGCGTCGGGGCTCGTCGGGCCATTGGATCATTCAGATTGGCTGTTCAGCTACTGCCACCTGCTGATACGGAAAGGCATTTCATCTTACGCAGATGCAGAACGGACGTGCTACTTAGCCATCGGCTGTCGAGCGTCGGTTTGGTGTGTCAGGGAAACTTTGGACCCAGACGCTGCCGACGTGAGCAAAACGTAACATTGTTAATTTTTTATAGAGCTACGATAGAGTCTATTTTACATTATGGAATCTTCATTTGGTTTGGAAGCCTAAATCCCGTGACACACTAAGCCGATGTCAAAGAACTAGCGGTGACAAAAGCCGATTGTGCTGTCGCCTCTCGTCGGCTGCGTCTCGGCCAAAAAGCTGCGCTTGAACACACCAAAAGGACTAAAGGAAACTGTCAAAAGCATGTGCATTCTTACCCCTTTTCCACCAAGGTTTGAGTGCTGGTTCGGAGCTAGAGCCTAGTTTCAAATCAGTTCTTTGTCTTTCGACACACAAAGCACCAGCTCCAAACCAGTAAAAGTGGTTCGTAAGTAGCACCAAAACATTGCTGGGCTAGAAGTAAGAACCGCTTGCGTCAGGGGTTAGGGGCGGGGTTACCGTGACCAACAAGGATCTAGTGACCGCCATTTTTGAAATAGCAGCTAATCGAGCTAATAGCAGCTCCATTGTAATCTCTGTCTATATACCGATGCCGATGTAGGTTCGCAAAGCCATGAGCATCAACAGTAGTGAAACATCAGCGGTTGTTGATAGAAGGCTTGCTCGAGATGAATCTGAGCAGCGCGGACTGATTTGGCGGGTGCCGCAGATCTTCGGGAGCTTTTGTAGAGCATACGACTCCTTGTGCTTTTGGATCGTTCTCGTGGAGCTTTGATGTCATGCGCCGATCGCTCTGCGAGAAGCTGATGCATCTCAAACGAGCCTGGTGTGTTTGTGTTTGGCACTGCGGCGCTAGCTTTGCTGTGAAATATGAGACGTATACAGTGACGTAAGACCTGGCTCTGTACTGGCTCTCTAGCCCGTGGAAAGGCAAACTGGTTCTTAGAAGGCTTGTCAGTTGAACCAACTCCGAACTGGCACTAGCTCTGAACTAGCACCCGATTCGTGCTGGTGGAAAGGGGGTATCTGTGCCTGTGTGTAAGTAAATATCTGTCTATATCAGCAGGTATCAATAGTCTATTTTTGTCATTCAAAAAGGAAAACCGAAACTAGGACTGAAGATATACAAACAAAGTACATGAACAAAGCAGCAATTATTTACCATTTTGAATATCAATCACACAGATCACTTTCTTCATTCCAGTCGGCTCATGTTATTATGAAAATATTTGTGCATTTGAATGCTCACGTAAGATATAACAGCCTTCTGTCTGTAGCGTCTAGCATCACTTTCACTTTTATTCTCGTGCACTGACTCATTCGCTAAACTGCGCAATTTTTGTTGATAAATGTTGAGTTGTCCGTCCGCTACCTGAAAAGGTTAAAGGTGCAGTGTGTAAATTTTAGCAGCATCTTGCAGTGAGGTCGCGAATTGCAATATAGAGAAGCTACGGTGGCCAACACAGGACAAATATGTCGTCATCTGAGACAGCAGAGAGTAGCTAGTCAATCATACGTGCTCTGTAGAGCAGTTTGTCCATTTAGGGCTACTGTAGAAACATGCCGGCGCAAAATGGTGACTTAACATGTAAGGGGATCCTGCGGTGTATGTAGATAGAAATGGCTCATTCTAAGGTAATAAAAACATAATGGTTCATTATGTAAGGTCTTTATACACCACTGAAAACATAGCTATGTATATTGTATTCATTTCTGTCAATAGATCCTCCTAAAATTTACACATTGCACCTTGAACCACTGAGTTACTGGTACCAATTCTTTCAACAACAACAACAACAACAAAAACCTTGAGACACTGTCCTGAATGGTACTTTACGCTGTCATTCAAGTTTTAAGCTCCTGATGTTTTAAGCTTCTTGGCACGGGTCAGTTCTCATCTGCTTGTACAAAAAGCAAAGCAGAATCCTGAAACCAGCTGGAATTGCAACAGCTAATTGTTGTCAAATCTCTTCCAAATCGGCTCAACATGACAAATCTTTTTAAGCTCAACTGTGATTTAGGTTTTGGCTCGCATGCAAAATAATGGGGTCATGTTAAATTGCATCATTGGAATACGTACATTCTGTAAGGTGTCCTGAAACTGGGATAGCGAGGAGAGCTGGGACTCTGAGTGATACAGGGACAGTCCTTTCCGAAGTGTCTTCAGATCGCCCACGTTCCCCTGCTGTGGAGAGAAGCATAAGTGTCAAACACAGAAGAATTAAGAGCAAAATTAAATCAGACACAAAAATGTTTCAGTTCCCTAGATAAATCAAAATGGCAACAAAAAAGAGACACAAAAATAGAATAATAATAAAATATGAATACAAATATGAAATCAATCCATGCCACTAGAAGGATCCAAGAGTGGGTCCCCTTTATCCCTTTTATCTAGTCTCTCTGACCACTAGTTTGTCCCTGATTAACGTTTAGTGGTTAACCAATACAGGTTTTTCAACCTTTCCTGACCTCTTCTCACAACCAAGAACAAGATGTCTAAACACCAAGAAGTGACTAAAGCAAATCTCATAGTTTTTACCAGATGAACAATGATAAAGATCTAGCAGTCCAAGCACATATAAACCACAGGGACAACTCCACTTCCTCTATTATTATAGGCATGAAACTGGAAAAACAACTGGAGTAGAATGTGCTGTCTTCAACATATCTGACTTCAGGATGATAACAAAACCCCTGCAAAAACGTTTGCGAATGAAAAATGGATAGCGCATGGTACGTGAGATCATTTCCTGAATGGTGATCTGAGAAGAGGGTAAAAGGCAAAAAAAGCAAAACAGAAAGTTCTGGAGCTCAGAGGTAATGTCAAGCATGCTTCATAAATAATGACCTAAGAAATTTAGCCAAAAGGCACCTGTCCGCAAAACTCTTACCACTGCATATTTGAGTGTCACAGGTCATGAAATACCTTCTAAACAAGAAAAACCTTGTAAAAAGGTCACAGACCTGGTAAAATGACAGACCCTATTTTCATACCATTTTAAAACAGACAAAAAAGTGAAGACCCCTCAGCACAATGGAGAATAAATAAATATTCCATAGTAAAAGCATCTGTGTGTGATTATCCCCATTTTGACCTTTTTTGTCCCGTATGTTTATGGCTGTTGTGTGCAAACAGCTCACAAAGGGATTACTGGAGCTTAATTGAGGTTGTGAACTTTTTCAGGGAAAAGTGGATTGTTACAAACGTTTTCTGAGCATGTCTACATGTGTAAGTTACGTAACTGTCCAGTATGTACTAATAAAACTTCTGCTAAGAGGACATGAGACTGCAGCTAAACCCCTGGTTGTACTGAAATTGTCTCATATTTCATTTATTATTTTAAATGAACATTGTATATTCATACATCTATGTATAGTTATATACAAACCCGATTCCAAAAAAGTTGGGACACTGTACAAATTGTGAATAAAAAAGGAATGCAATAATTTACAAATCTCATAAACTTATATTTTATTCACAATAGAATATAGATAACATATCAAATGTTGAAAGTGAGACATTTTGAAATGTCATGCCAAATATTGGCTCATTTTGGATTTCATTAGAGCTACACATTCCAAAAAAGTTGGGACAGGTAGCAATAAGAGGCCGGAAAAGTTAAATGTACATATAAGGAACAGCTGGAGGACCAATTTGCAACTTATTAGGTCAATTGGCAACATGATTGGGTATAAAAAGAGCCTCTCAGAGTGGCAGTGTCTCTCAGAAGTCAAGATGGGCAGAGGATCACCAATTCCCCCAATGCTGCAGCGAAAAATAGTGGAGCAATATCAGAAAGGTGTTTCTCAGAGAAAAATTGCAAAGAGTTTGAAGTTATCATCATCTACAGTGCATAATATCATCCAAAGATTCAGAGAATCTGGAACAATCTCTGTGCGTAAGAGTCAAGGCCGGAAAACCATACTGGATGCATCACATACAGGAATGCTACTGTAATGTAAATCACAACATGGGCTTAGGAATACTTCCAGAAAACATTTTCGGTGAACACAATCCACCGTGCCATTCGCCGTTGCCGTTACTCTATAGGTCAAAAAAGAAGCCATATCTAAACATGATCCAGAAGCGCAGGCGTTTTCTCTGGGCCAAGGCTCATTTAAAATGGACTGTGGCAAAGTGGAAAACTGTTCTGTGGTCAGACGAAGCAGTTCTTTTTGGAAAACTGGGACGCCATGTCATCCGGACTAAAGAGGACAAGGACAACCCAAGTTGTTATCAGCGCTCAGTTCAGAAAGCCTGCATCTCTGATGGTATGGGGTTGCATGAGTGCGTGTGGCATGGGCAGCTTACACATCTGGAAAGGCACCATCAATGCTGAAAGGTATATCCAAGTTCTAGAACAACATATGCTCCCATCCAGACATCTCTTTCAGGGAAGACCTTGCATTTTCCAACATGACAATGCCAGACCACATACTGCATCAATTATAACATCATGGCTGGAAGATCTAAGACATCATGACTAGAAGATCTAAGACAGCTGAGCAACTAGAAGCCTGTATTAGAAAAGAATGGGACAACATTCCTATTCCTAAACTTGAGCAACTTGTCTCCTCAGTCCCCAGACGTTTGCAGACTGTTATAAAAAGAAGAGGGGATGCCACACACTGGTAAACATGGCCTTGTCCCAACTTTTTTGAGATGTGTTGATGCCATGAAATTTAAAATCAACTTATTTTTCCCTTAAAATGATACATTTTCTCAGTTTAAACATTTGATATGTCATCTATGTTGTATTCTGTATAAAATATTGAAATTTGAAACTTCCACATCATTGCATTCTGTTTTTATTCACAATTTGTACAGTGTCCCAACTTTTTTGGAATCGGGTTTGTATTTGTAAATATATATTTTTATTATTATTTCATTACATATTATATATATATATGTGTGTGTGTGTGTGTGTGTGTGTATGTATATATATCAGGGGCGTTTACTCCGAGGAGGCAGGAGAGGCAGTGTCTGCTAAAAAAAAAACCTGGATGAAAAATAACTGATATTACCAAAAATAAAACAATGCAAATATTGCAAAATGTCATAGTGTAAAAGACTTTTTTTTATAAAGTAACAGTGTCCAACAGTGACACCTTCAGGTGAAGTTACAGCAGGAGGCTTGCCTCCTCTGTCCCCATTGACTTAAAACAGACACCCTAATGTGGGTTTAGTCGGGGGTAATTGAGAATGAATGGGGGAAAGTCACATGAGAGGATGCAATGCCTCCATCGCGCTTTGATTGGATATGATTGGTTATGATTGGTTATGACTGGTTCACACGATAAATCCCGCCTCTTGTTTCCGTGTGCGTTCTAATCAGCCTGAACGAAGACAATGATATTATAATGACAACAATGGAAAGACTAATTAAAAAGTAAGTAAACAACTCAGCCATTTCACCGCTTTATGCAACGTCATAAACTTGAAATGGCCTGAAAACATGATGACTGTGGGGGTTTTTAGTGAGCAATCAGCTTGGGGAAAGTAAAGGTAGTTGAAAATAAGTTGACAATTAAAAAGAAAAGCTGAACATTAGTTCACACATAATATATATTATTTAAATTGTTACTGCCTTTAGTTATTATTTTGGAATAAATGTAAAAATGCCTAAAAACACTAACTTGATGAAATTTATACTTGCATTTATAAATAGAACATTACATAGTTATTGCAAAAAATACAAAATAGAATTGTATTTGACCTTTCTTTTTTATATAATGTTTATTTAACCAGGAAAATTAAGAATAGCAGATGTAAATTTACATAAAAATTTATATAAAAAATGTGAGGACTTTGCCTCCTCACTGCATATATATATATATATATATATATATATATATATATATATATAAAGACTAAAAAGACTGGAGTGAAACAAATGCCTTTCTGCTTTCTGTTTTACAGAGCATGCATAATTGAACACAGGTTTGACCCCATGAATGAGATCTTTGGCATGAACTAATGACCCTGCAGGTAACAACATTCTTCTCCTCTTAAGACCTGCATTATGCAGCCAAAGGCGGCTTAATATCAGGTTCTTCTATACCTGCTAGAGGAATACAGTGACAGAGTTATAGCTAAATGATTGTTCTAAAAGTCCTATCAGCTAATGACCATTCTATAAAATGCTCATATTTCTTACAGTAACAGCAAGAATGCCTTGATCAGCCATTTTTGAAGGTTATCAGGCACGTAATAAAATACCCAGAGCAAAAAATACAAAACTTGCAAATTCTGAGATATCTTTCCTTAAAGAATTGAGTTATCTATGGAGGCAATAAAAAGAAAGCGTGGCTCTATCCATCATCAGAGAAAGAAAATATGAAGAAGCAGCATTAGAATAACAGAGATGAGCGTATGCAATTAAACTGACAGCAACTAGTCGCCTGTGCCGTCTAAATATATTGAGATGGATGTGCTATCTCTGCCGATAAATCTGGGCTCAGAAAATGCGAGATGAAGACCGTCTGAAACAGAAAATTGTTAGTGACAGATCTGTATCTTTGTCTCATATAACTGTCGGAGCTCCAGGGCCTTTTGTTCAAAGCACTTACGGTGTCATAATACGAAATCAGAGTCTCATTTCAGCATCAAAGCTTTGAGATTTGTAAGTCTTGGTGCAATGACATGCATTAAAGGAACAGGATGTTCCTTTGCTAATGGGCACTTAGCAAAGTTTGTGAGCTGATCACCTGAGCTGTGAAAGTCAGGTGACTAAATTGGTAAAATATTTGATACCATCCCTACTACCTACCTCTTGTACTACAATACTACAACACAAACACACAAAAAAAGTGCAAACACTACATCACAGGCAAGGCTGAAACAGAGGCCCCAGCTTGACCAAAGCATGCGCCCCCTGCCCACATATCCACACTCATTTTTAATTTTCATTATATTGCTGATCATGTGCCGTGTAAGCCAAACTGGGGGCAACATGTTTTTAAACATCAGCATTTGATTAAAACCCTTTAAGCACACTATTATATTGCTGCACTGCACACCAAACCCATAAAAGACTAATACTGTATATGTTGTGCAAAATAGTAAACAAAGCATGTTAAGTTTTTATCATATTTAATATTATTAATGATTATCTATTATATTATATATTATTCCTTATAATGACTTTTATCATCCTATTATTTATTTAACACAAACAACTGAATTTAGATATACATGACAACTTTTCCTATCTTTCAGACACATAGAATTCTGCAGGCTTATTACTATAATATGTACATTCTGTATGATGATTATGATTGGCTATGGAAGGAAGCTTTGTGTTTTCATTACATGTACATTTCAATCACATAACCGACAGATTAAACTCTTACCTGGGATAACAATTGCTTGTTGTCATCCTCTAAAATGCGGACTTTAGTCTCCAGTTGGCGGATGTAGTTTGAAGATGAATCTGTACAAAGAATAAAGGGGAAAAAACAGAAATATGGATTAGAAAGTTTGGAAACTGGCAGTTTTGAACATATAACATGCATTATATACACTACAATTCAAAATTTCAATTCAGTGAGGTTTTTTAAAGACACATCACAAGCGTTTGAACAGTATATATATATATATATATATATATATATATATATATAAGCATTCCTCTTATTTGCAATTCAGTCAGGACAGATGAGGACAGTTAATGGAATCAAGACGATCTGCAGTTGTGTGTGGCCCCTGATTTTTCATCTACATGCAGCTTGTGAGATTTTTTCCCTCCTCAAGTTTCTCTAAACATAATTTCTTATGTTATGAAAACCAGTTTACTGTGAATACTCCCTAAAAGTGATTTGGTCATCCCAGAATCGGAGTCATTTTGAAATGGTGCTGCTTTCTATTAGGCACTGACATACAATACCATATCCCAGAATGCACTTCAGCTACATAAGTTAAATAGAAGACATCTGTCAAAGCAAAAGAAAAATGCTGAAAGATGAACGTTTAGCATAGTTCACATCCTACATGATCACATAAAGGCTTATACTTTAAAGAGCTCAATCAGACAACAAAGAAATCTCAAATCAGGAAATCGACATTGCCTTTGACACACACAAGCTGCTTTCATTTAAGCCGTCTGACGTTTGTCTCAAACATAATCAGACGTCAGAGAAACTACAGGCACGGGTAAACAAACTGATTTCATCTCTGTTAAGTAAAAGCCAATGAATCAGGAAAAAAGAAAAGTTTTGGCATAGTGGCAGAGGGGGATCTTGAAGTGTCTGGACTTGAGTGTATGCTGCATTCCCAGCATGCCTTTCATGACCTTTTGGTGATGAAGGATCTGTTGGCCTGAGGAGATGCCAAAAAGAGTGTGTTGTAATTTTACTTTGGCAATCCTTACATATCCCTTTGTTACGTCCTCCCATTTTTGTCCCGGGTAAATAGGGATCGAACGAACAAAAAAAAGTGGAGAGACTTAGAGGATCTTTAGCTCTCCATTCCCAGAGTCACAAAACCTACCAGACGTTGGGTTTCAATTTAAGTGGCAAAAACATTACCTCAAGTGGAGGACCCATATAAAAGAAAAGAAAAGAAAAAAAACTCTGTCTAAAAGAATTAATACTAAATACCATACTCCATTCTCAAAACCCTCATGAAAGAGGCCAAAAGGTGTAAAAAAATATCTAGAATATCTAAATCCAATCATGTATGCGCACAGTCATGTGGCCAGTGTTGCAAAATAAACCCAGACAGGATAATCAGGACCCTGACACAAAGCAGAAAGGTTCTGAATCAAAAAATGAAATGAAATTGAAATGAAAATCTTATGTGAGATTAAAAAAAGTCTTAAAACAATAATACAATTTAGCTGTGATCTGATCACTGCATTACACTTGATCCAATCAGAATACACTTGAAACACTTGATCCAATCAGAATCAAGTGTTTCAGACAGTCTTTTAAAGAGGACCTACTGTTATGCTTTTTTACATTTTCAACTTTCTTTCAACTTTCTGTATAATTTTGCTGTTTGAGCATGAAAAAGGTCTGCAAAGTTACAAAGCACAAGTCCAATCCAAAGGGAGTTGTTTTCTTTATCAGTAAGCACTGTTTCTTAAAGGGTTAGTTCACCCAAAATTGTAATTTCTGTCATTAATTACTCACCCTCATGTCGTTCGAAACCCGTTAGACCTTTTTTCATCTTCGGAACACAAAATAAGATATTTTTGATGAAATCCGATAGCTCTGTGACTCCTCAATAGACAGCAATTTAACCACCAATGTCAAGGTCCAGAAAGGTACTAAAGACATCGTTAAAATAGTCCACGTGACTACAGTGGTTCAACCTTAATGTTATGAAGTGATGACAATACTTTTTGTGCGCAAAAACAAAACAAAAATAACGACTTTATTCAACAATGTCTTCTCTTCCATGTCAGTCTCCTACGCTGTTGACGTAGTGAATGCAGTCCAGCTCCAGTTTACATCCGAACGCCGACTCAGTATTGGCCGGCTCCTGCATCAGCATCACATGTTTGTGTCGTGCTGCTCACGTGAACAGCGTCTGCCAATACTGAGCCGGCGTTTGGACGTGAACACGGAAGCACTGTACTGTGTTCACTACATCAACAGCATAGGAGAATGACAGGGTAGAGAGGAAATTGTTGAATAAAGTCATTATTTTTGTTTTGTTTTTGTGCACAAAAAGTATTCTCATTGCTTCATAACATTAAGGTCGAACCACTGTTGTCACGTTCACTATTTTAACAATGTCTTTACTACCTTTCTGGACCTCAAAAGGTGCAATGACGTTGCTGCCTATGTGTGGTTCAGAAACCCTCAAATTTCATCAAAAATATCTTAATTTGTGTTCCGAAGATTAACAAAGGTCTTACGGGTTTGGGATGACATGAGGGTACGTACTTAATGATAGAAATTTCATTTTTGGGTGAACTAACCCTTTAACTCCCTGAAACACCTCGAAGTCTTTTTTCCAAGAACTTTCCAGGATTGGCAAGGCCTGTTTGAGTTGCGTTAGAAACACGCTCCAAAACACGCTCAAAGCGGTTAACCAATCACAACACACTGGTCCAGCCGACCAATCAGAGCATGTTGTGCTTTACAGAAGGAGGGGCTTCATAGAGACAGTAACTAAACAGATCGATACTGACAGACTGGGGAAAGAGGTGCTGCTACAATGTAAAATATGTGAAAAAAATATGTTTTTTTTTAACATTCAAGCATGAAAACCTATTCTAGTACACCCCAAAAACAAAATCAAGACTTTGCAAATGGTCATAATACGGCCTCTTTAAAACATACTGATATTTCCTGGTTTCTTTGTATTTGAATTACATAATATGATGTCAACAATGCAGTTGTTTTTTTTACTACAATATCTGAGTAATGCAAATTCCAGAAGGCAGGCATCATGAGGGTGATGTGGGTGCCATGCATTGGCACCATTCAGGAAGTGAAAACTGAAGAAGAGATTAGCTGTTTGAGAGCATGTACACACTCACGTACACAAACACACGCAGAGTGTGTGTCGCACAGGAACTGAGTGAGGATTGTGTGATTGGACAAATAGGAGGCGACAAGGGTCTTTAATGACAGCAGAATGAGTCATCAACAGGATTTCTTGCTTCCTTTCTCTTTGAACAGACCAAGGACCCCATGGTGACGGAATAGAAGCCCCTGTTCAATACGCTACAAAAATGAGTGTTTTATTTTAAGCCTGGCCTAAAATAACATTATATAAAGTGTAAATTATCGTAATTACATTGCATAACTATAAAATTATCATTTACAGAAATAATGAAATTATTGTGTTTGATTAAAGTTTACTTGATATTGTATAGCATATTTGTTTAATGCATATTTTTATAATCATTGAAGTTTAGGGCCAGCAAGGGTGAATTAAATTGATCAAAAAGTGACAGTAAAGACATTCATAATTAAATGATTTTTATTTCAAATAAATGCTGTTCTTCTGAACTTTCTATTCATCAGACATTCCTGAAAAAAATGCATCAGGGTTTCCACAAAAATTTTAAGCAGCACTGTTCTTTTTAAACTTTTTCAACATTGATAATAATCGAATCAGCATTAGAACTGATTTCTGAAGGATCATGTGACACTGAAGACTGGAGTAACGATGATGAAAATTCAGCTTTGCATCACAGGAATAATTATTTTATTCAAATGGAAAACAGTTATTTCACAATATTACTGTCTTTACTGTATTATTAGTCAAATAAATGCAGCTTTGTTAAGCATAAGAGACTTCTTTAAAAAAACATGAAAAGCATGTTTCTGCCCACAGAATCACTCTGATAGCCTTGGAAACATCAGGAAGATTTTAACAGCATCAGTCAAGGATGGGTCACCCAACCCTTTGAAATGAGATGCAAAGGTTCGTCTCCTGTGCCACTTTGAACCCAAAACTAATAAACCACGGCCAATCC
Organism: Megalobrama amblycephala; assembly: GCF_018812025.1. Lineage (NCBI taxonomy): Eukaryota > Metazoa > Chordata > Actinopteri > Cypriniformes > Xenocyprididae > Megalobrama > Megalobrama amblycephala. Next base: position 14,033,386 of record NC_063048.1, on the reverse strand, counting down.
TCATTCTCCAATCAATCATCTTAACATTTCCCACGCCATTTTGTATTGTTCATCACAGTGAAATTGATGATCGAGATCTTTATCTCCACCAGGTGTCACTGCTGCCTCTGACTTGTTTACACCTGATGAACCCTTAATGAGCCCAGAATCGAATCGCTGTTTGTTTTTTAATCATCTCTTATTTCTGACAACAATGCATGCGTGAAGATGGCGATTTGAAAGGTAATTTAACTTAAATAACTCATATGGGATAGACATACGGTTGTGGGCCCACAAGAACTGCAGCGGTAGTCTTGCTTCGTTAATCCTCTTTGCCAATTCTTGTGACCCTTTAATCTAACTACAGTAAATCTGATCACCTGACGCACAGCCAAGCTGATTAGGGAGGCTGTCTACAAAGCCTGACCGGTTCTGCCATGTACATAACCCCCGCCTCGACCCTCCTCTGGCGTGACCGGAGAAAGACGAAGCGGAACGCTACACTCCCTCCTGCTCCATTCACAGCCGGAGAGTCTTTTATCTCCACAGGGGCTGCAATGCAGCAGGAACTCTTTGAATGTGCGAGAAAAATAGTTTTCTACACCCCTTCGTAATGTTTTGTTGGGTAACACAGAAATGAGGTATACGCCCAGATTTGAATACAGCCATTATTGGCGTAGAGGATTATTGCTGAATTATACAAGCATTTACAATTGTTGAAAGTGAAGGATTATAAAAAGAACTTAAACACACGTGTAGTCACATTCAAAAAGGATAATAAAAAACACGCCTCTAGGTTATTAGACAGCATTTGATGGGCAACACGAGATAAACGGCAAAGTTAGTGGCACAGGGACGGTCGTGAGAGCATCGCCAACCTCAATTAGGCATTCTCAGCCGCACAGCACTCGCCTCCATCCGCACAAGCGCTGTAGGCTCTCCAACACAGCACACAACTTAACATTCAACTCTAACAAGCTGCCCTACTGTGTCTTTACAGAAACGGAGTGAAACACGTGTTTGCGGTAATGCCAGATCTATCTGCTATCGTGCTGGCAACATCTCAGGGTGCGCTTGACTTAATTGGAGAGACGCTGTGATGTGGAATAACCTCAGAGAAAGTCTCCCTCTGTCTTATTTGATCCTGTCATAGTAGTGACCCACTTGCAGAGCCATGTTTTTATTCTTTCTGTTGAGTCTGTCCGGTTGAGGTGTGGTTAGTGTTATTTGGGTTAACGAAAATTAAAGAAAACATTTTTTGCTAACTGAAAATAAGGGTTTATTTACACTTGTAGTTCAGTTCTCTTAATTTGTTTAGTCTGGACCAAAAAAAACAAAAAACAAAGTTACAAAACAAAAGGAAAAAAGATAAGGTCAAACCAAAGGTCAATATGTGAGAAGTAACTTACTGAACATCCAAAACAATGCTGTCTGCTCGGCTAAATGTGCTTGTTGTATGTTGGTACATATGGTGGTATTTTACCAGCTGAGAACTCTTGAATAGCTTATAAAATGTGTAAAGGAGTCAAAACAACCCCCTGAAAAGGTGGTTCTCTGTCCACTTGTTCATCAAGGTTCAGATGGCAGCGTTCAAACTTATTCAAATGAACCGCACTAACAGAACAATCACACCAGTTATTTTAATCTAACCAAACCTGTAAGAAAAAAATAAAACCCAACATAACTAGGAAAAACCATAACTAAAACACATTTTCAGCATTTACAAATGAAAATAAATAACTAAAATAAAATATAATAGCAAAAAAAAGTATCGTTTTAGTTTTTAACACATGGTATAAAACTTAAAAAGTACAACCTGACTGCATTAAAGGTATACTGTGTAACCTTTGGCCCTCTAGCTGTTAAAAAACCCTGCATTTTGCGGAAGAAGATTGTTTTATTTACAGCAGTGTTTCTCAACTCTAGTCCTCGGGACCCACTGCTCTGCACATTTTGTATGTATCCCTTATTTAACACACCTGATTTAATCATCAGCTCATTAGGAGAGACCTGCTGAATTGAGTTGCATATAAGAGAGGTACAAAATGTGCAGAGCAGTGGGTCCCGAGGACTGGAGTTGAGAACCACTGGTTTACAGCATTGCGTGACTGTGCGAATGAATATGGCTTCCTACTCCTCATAAAAAAACATTCACTACTAGGAAGAGATATAAGATTAGATGGAAAGGATCTCAAGCTGACTAGCTGAAGACATTACTGTAGATAAATCCATTTAATAGGCAGGGTACTTCCTTGAAAATACATTTTTCAACACTTTTACACTTTTTCAATCACTTTTACAACATTTCAAATCATAGTCAATTCTCGCCATCTCCAAAAACAAGCCAAGCCAATGTTGATTCTTGTTTTATTACAAGCTCTGTCATGTTCTCTTTTTGCCAGCAGACTCTCCTCTGTTTTTTTTTTTAAATGGGTGATTCACTGACACTTATAATAGGCTTACCAGAGTGAATCAGGGTAAGATAAAACGCATTTTGGAAAAAGGATTGCTATATTGACTTTTTGAGCCAAAAAGTTATATAGTGGCCTTTAAACATTAAAATACCACCAGATAGCAATAACACAAGACAGTGGTCAGAAATGTAGCCTAACGCTGTTAAACATTTGTAAACGACACTACTTAGCAAATAAACTTTGGCAGCCCTAAAATACTAAAACTAAAATAACAGAAAAATTGAAAAGACAAATAGAAAATAAAATAACTACTTTCATCCTAAATTGGGCATTAAAATTCCAAAATTAAAAACTATTATAACCCTGGGCAGGGCATGGTTTCTGCTAGTGTCACATTAAAGTGGCAAAACCCTTATGGATTATTGGATAGCATTTAGGGTGCTCATATCATATAACTTTTATCCATAATTTCCTGTTCTCTCTCAACTACACTCTAAAAACAATCCATAAAAATAGGGCACAATGTACTGTATTAATTTAACGGAATTTAATTTTTTAAAGGTGTTTTACCAGTATTTTGAATTTTGCACTTCGAGTTGTGTTTTAGGGTTAACGGAATTGTCCGTAAAAATTACTGGATAATGTCCAGGTAATGCGCTGCTAGTACGTTTTCCATTATTTTATGGATTTATTTTTTACAGTGTATAAATATCAATAAATGTGACAAAAACTGTCACAGATGTGGCTCAGGACATGTAAGAGCCATTGGCTCATGGGAATCCAGGTTGTAGTGCAACCTGGGTCATGTCCTGATCTCATTTCACCTCTCTTGGCCCTACTTTCCTGTCTACACTCAACATTCCTAACAAAATAAAAGACAAAAGGTCCAAAAATGTAAATAAAAAAGTGACTAAAACAGTTGTTGCTAGATACGGCAGTAACCTCCATTCTGCAGCAAACACATTCTCACAAGAGTTTCTACATAATGAGCACTACAATATAGCCATTACTGACAAAAAGGGAAAAAAGCAAAAACTGCATATATGTTCTTTAGAGGTTGGACAAACATTAGCATGCAATGACGAAATGGACTAAAGAGGTGGAAAACTCTGCGAGGACTTTGATCTCCAGCACACATTGGTTACATAAGTTACGTAATCTTAGTCTTGTGATGTCTGGAAGCATTGAAGATATTACAGTATGGGTGTGGACGAGGCATTTTCAGTGCCAACTTTTGCAGTTCTTGATTTGAACACAGCCACCCAGGCAGCTTGACTGCTGGAATCAATAAAAAGCTCATTAGCTTTTCCAGTTGACCTCACATTCGATTCATACATAAAGTAACACTCTACAAAAACAACTCTACACCCCTCCCACCTTCCACGGGTGTACAAGTCCCCGAGCAGCACGGGGAAATAAGCTTTGGTAGGATGGAGGCCCAGGAATGATTTCAATTACTGCAAGATGTGGAAGTGGGGCTAGCCAAACAGGGAGGCATTGTTCCACACCACTGTGGTCCGTCTCGCTGGTGTGAAGCATTTCCCCATGAAACCTGAAGCGGGTTGATATTCAAAGGGACCTGGATACTGTCCACCCGCAACTAGAACATTGATCCCCTCTAGCAAGAGTTACCAGGAACTAAATACGTTTCTCAGGTAACAATTGCTACAGTTCATGGGTACGTTACGCATAATAATGTTTCTAAAGTATGCTAAATACACAGTTATCCATATGAGAGATAATTTGTCATAATTATGAAGACAAATATCATTTTCTTTTATCAAAATATAGTATTTGGACACTAAAGTCACATTAAAAATTTACAAATTTATTGCATAAAAATGTGAAAACAAAAGTGTCCAGATACTTTTTCATTTTGAACTGTATTGATTAACAATTTTAAATACAATTTTATAACAATTTTATATATATATTTAGTGTTTTAACATAATATATGAATGTGTATTGTCAAAAATCACATCCAAAATAAAAGTTTGTCTTAACATAATATATGAATGTGTATTGTATATTTTTTATTATGTACATATAAATACACACACATGTATGTATACGTTTGACAAAAAATTTATATATATATATATATATATATATATATATATATATATATATATATATATATATATATATATATATATATATATATATATATAAAATATAATATACACAGTACACACACATATGTTATGTTAAGTCAAACTTTTATTTTGGATGCGATTAATCTTGATTAATAATTTGACAGCCCTAATATATATATACAATATAAACAAAAAATTGTTCCGTAAAATAACAATCTGACAGTTTACAGACATCTCAGAATCAGTTACATAACATAATCTTGGTATCTCACGTTCCCTACTGTGACTAGATAAGAGCTCGGCATCATTCAGAGATACGGTGTCCCTGCAGGTCCTATAAACTACTAATGACTCATGTCTACTCCATCAGAAATTTTCCAACCATAAATGAAGACTCTGCAAAAAATACCGCTCAAAGAGCTTAGAATAGAAAATATAGCCTTCCTCTCATCAATGAGGCTGACCAAATTACAGCAAAGTCGAGACCGACTCCCTCGCTCAATCGCTAATGACAAGTATAGAATTAAACAGTCTGCTTCCTGTAAAACAACCTTGGCACCGAGAGGCAGAGGCAGGAAGCTCTGGCGCAGGTATCCAGTTCAGATTGCGCAAGCTCAGCAGGGAGTGCAGCTCACACATTAACAATCATGAGATGTGCTGATTTCACTCATTAACTGTGTTATGAAACAGGCTCCTGTCCTGGCCCCGTGGGCACGTCTGTGCACTGCTGTCAGGGCAAATACAGAGAGCCTTCTGACATGAGCTACAATGACAGCAACGGAACTACAGGACATTAAATGCACAGTAGAGGCATGTCCAGACTAATACCAATGTCAAAGTACATCGTATCACTCACTCACCAACAAATATTATATAAGTTTTCATGCAGATTGTCATTTTCTGGGTTTTTTTATCATCCAAGATGGCAGACAAACTCAGGAAAAATCAAATATTCATAAAAAAATGGTCAAAAGCTTGGGGTTGTAAAATTATTAGTGCTGTCAAATGATTAATCGCGATTAATCGCATCCAAAATAAAAGTTTGTGTTTACATAATATATGTGTGTGTGTGTGTACTGTGTATATTTATTATGTATATCTAAATACACACACATACATGTGTTTAAGAAATAATTACATGTATACATGTATATTTATTGTCAATCGATTAAAATATTTAATCGCGATTAATCACATGATTGTCATGAGTTAACTCGTGATTAATCACAACTTAAATGTATTAAATGTTTGAAAGAACAATAAGTCATCATTGTGGGGTTATCCTTTGCTGAAATTTCCTCATCATCATGGAGAGCGCAGTTCATGGTTGCATAGCAACGACAGACGCCATGGGAGCACAAGTGCTGCGTTTTTAGATGCGACATGTGAACGGCCCCTATCTTTAGAGAAACGGCACGTTGAGCCGCTTCTGAAAGTAAACACAAGCATTGACTAGAGTTGCCGCGATCGACTCCGGTGGCTGCGTCGGAGCTGTACGCGCCAAAGATGCGTAAATAAGGGGTTATCCTTTTTCCTGAAACTTCCTCGTCGTTGTGGAGAGCGCGGTTCATGGTGGCATAGCAACAACAGACGCCACGGAGTGCAAGCGCTTTGGAAAGAGCGAGAAAGCGGCGCGGCTGCGCTTTCTATGCATTTTTAGACGCGACATGTGAATGACTGCATCTCCATTTCTCCAACTACGAAAAAATATGCGCTAGAAAATATGCACTGCGTTAATAAAATTAGTGCCATTAAAATGAATTTGCATTAACGCGTTATTAACGCATTAATTTTGACGGCCCTAATATTTATACATAATTTATATCATTTATATTATATATAAATATTGTATATATAAATATAATATATTTTTGTTAAATATATACATGCATGTGTGTGTATTTATACATACATAATAAATATACACAGTACAAACATATATTATGTAAACAAACTTTTATTTTGGATGTAATTAATCGCGATTAATCGTTTGATTCAACACATTTTTACTGTATGTTTGATCAAATAAATGCAGACAATTGCAGAAAATAAATGGTGTAAATTACTATTTCTTTTGAATTAATTTTATAACTTTTAAATGGTAGTATATATATAATATAGTATATTGTCTGTAAAATAATTTAGTATTTTTTATTTAAAACATTATTAGACATTTTTAAATAATTTAAAAATATTTTTTTAAAAATATTATTTAAAATATTTTACCCAATATTTATGTGACCCTTGTATTTTCATACTTAGTAATCACAGAATAATCTTAACAGCATCTGAACATTAGCTTCTATTGGATCAATTGTGTGCTTCAAATGAGGACGACTTTATCTTATAAGGTTTCCTTTTGGATAGTGATCTGCCTTGCTCCATGGACTAAATAGGCAGTTTACTAGGTTTACTAGAACAGTGCCGAAGTACTCTTCCTTGTAAAATTCCCAATGAGTAGATTTGAATAGTAAATCTAAATCGTCACAGAGCATTTCAGGTTGCATATCAATTAAGACAATTCCAGGAAGAAGGAAATGACAGATGGGAGAAGTAAACTATATAAAGAGTCTTATTCATCTAAAACCATTGTGATTCATTCATACTGTCTTCATTCACACAAACCAGTCTTCAAAACAAAGCCTCTCATATGAATTATCATTCTGGCAATGACATATCATGTTCAAAGAAACACCAGAAGGCTTCATGTGCTGCGGAGCAGAGCATGTGTCAGTGACGGAGCGTGTGCTTATATGACATGGCCCACGGGTGTATTTGAATGTCAACAAATGCTTTTCCTGTATCCTCAATGGGGTCTGCAGCCTAAACAGCCAGAGGCGGAGAAAAGATGGGGGAGGAAAATAAAAAGAGCGAGAGAAGGAGACAGATTGAGGAAGAACGGGGAGGGAAAGAGGGGAAGAGTGTGCATGTGCCCTTGTGCACGCAGCCTCGTGCAGCAACGCCACTGTCACTATCAATCTCTGTCTGCGGTGCTGAACGCAGGGGTGTAATAAAGCGGCAAGGACGTGAGTCAGTCGTGCCCCCCGTCACTTACAGAAACATCATGCACGCTGCCTTGGCAACCACACCACGACCCTCATGTGCAAGACACATCCCTTGATGCTTAGTTGAGAGGTCCAGAATGCAGCAGTGCTACACGACGACCCACGCATTCTTAATGAACGATGAGGGAATCGTGTGAGTAAACTGAAAACAGTGGAATCTTCCAATGCGTGTTGATGTCTGTTTAAACAAACTTCTAACCCTAAATATTTTTTTTTTTTTTAATTGTGCAACAGACATTAATTATACCTATTTTTGTGCCCTCATAATGTGAGACAACTAAATGAGTCTCTTCTTACTGGAACAGTTCAACCAAAAATGACAATTCTGTCATTATTTGCTAATTCTAATGCTCGTTTCACACCTACAGTATATGCCATTTAATTTTTCTGTTGAACAAAAAAAGTGACAATGAATTTTCATGTAGCTATTTTCCATAAAACAACAACATAAATAAAACAGCATGACCAACCTCAAAAAAGGATGAAAAAAACCCCCTAAAAAATCCTAAAAGTCTCATAAAATGAGTCCATGTGTAATATTCAAAGTCTACCGAGGCCATATGATAGTTTGTGCAAAACAGACTTTACATTTAAAGGGATAGTTCACCCCAAAATTAAAAAAATTATCCCATGATTTACTCTTACATGATTTACAGTGTATATGACTATCTTCTTTCAGACAAACACAATCTGAGATATATTTAAAAATATCCTGGCTCTTTCAAGCTTTATAATGGTACTGAATAGGGGGCGAGATTTTGAATCCCCCAAAAAATGCATCCATCCACCATAAAAATAATCCATACGGCTCCAGCGGGTTACTAAATGCTTTCTGAAGTTAAACAATGGGTTTTTGTAAGAAAAATATACATATTTAAAGGTCCCGTTCTTCGTGATCCCATGTTTCCAACTTTAGTTAGTGTGTAATGTTGTTGTTAGAGTATAAATAAAATCTGTAAAATTTTAAAGCTCAAAGTTCAATGCCAAGCGAGTTATTTTATTTAACAGAAGTCGCCTACATCGAACGGCCAGTTTGGACTACATCCCTCTACTTCCTTCTTTAATGACGTCACTAAAACAGTTTTTTGACTAACCTCCGCCCACAGGAATACACAAGAGTTGCGTTTGTAGAGTGTGTTTGTCGCCATGTCGTCGAAACGCTGTTATTTTCATCCCGCAGTCCAATCAACGTGTCTGATTCCGGCTCAAATTGATAGGGTAAAATTAAAGACATGTTTACAATAACACTGAGCGCGTGCATCTCCACGTTATGGTAAGAGGCGTGACTTTTCCGGCAAGGTTCGCTAAGCTGCTGTCGAATCACAACACAGGAACCGCTGGCACAATCAGAACTCGTTACGTATTTCTGAAGGAGGGACTTCATAGAACAAGGAAGTCATCAGCCCGTTTTTATGACAGTGGAAACAGCGGTATACAGATAAGTAAATTATGTGAAAAATACTGTTTTTTTACACGCGAAACATGAACACATGTTATATTGCACACTATAAACACAATCAAGGCTTCAAAAAACCACGAAAAACGGGACCTTTAAAACTTTATAAACTATAATAGCTAGTAGGGGTGGGACAAAATATCGATATGGCGATATATCGTCATCCTTCTCTGTGCGATACGAGAATCGAATCGCTGCGCCAAATATCGATATTTTAATTAAAAAAAATAAAGCGCTATATATAGATTTCTTTGCTCAAAGCGTCCTACTTCAAGGCGGTGCTCGACACATGAATGAGGGAAACGTGAACTTAAGTTAACTAGCCTAAGAAAAAGAGGTTATTAACAGGATGGCGGACAGCAGTGTGAGTAAAATAGATGCCCCAGCCACGTTTAAGTTCAAAGTCTTGACGCACTTTTATACCATTGATGTGACAGTCGTAGACATCTTTGACGTTCTTCACCGAGCGCTTAGATATACACGGGAGCATTTGAAAGCATATATTAGGGATCCTCTGATAGACGCCTGCTTTCGAACGCTCCCGTGTATATCTAAGCGCTTGAAGAACGTCAAAGGGTCTGTTTGCACCTGGTGACTTCATGCATTTTCTCTGATCGGATAGCTATCCGATCGTGAAAAGACCAGGTCTAAATGCCTAAATGCCTAAATACGCATTTGAGACGGATTTAAATCCGATCGCTCAAACCACTTCAGGAGATGGTCTGGGACGCATTCCAGTCAAAACTGTCTATGCTCAGTCTAAATGCATCTGGTTGTTGAAACTATAAATTTTACTTCTCCCCAAAATACTAAAACTGAAACATGTGAGAGTCAGATATGACAACGCTACTGCATCACACATCGCCGCAGATCTCTTCAGCAAGCTGACGCGCAAACTGCCGCATATGAAAGTGAAAGTAAGTCGCAGACGCATAACACACAATTATCTTCATTAAAAGTAATGAGACCTTATACCAGTGCTGTTGCCGCTCTCTCCTATTGCAGTCTTTGATTTTGAAATTAACTGATGGTCAATAAAATGCACCTCATATTTCTTGCTTTCGGTGACGTGAATTCTATTAAATGTACATATAAGATCGGATTTATCCGTTAACCTGCACTTAACCTTTTCACGTGCATTTTGTTTTCATATTAAGACCAATATCGCGATGTATCATTATAGGATTGTCTAGCGATATATCGATTATCGCAGAATCGCTGACTCGCGATATTATCGTTATCGTGAGCCATTTATCGTGATCGTATCGTATCGTGAGGTACCCTCCGATTCCCACCCCTAATAGCTAGCTTAGTACGCATAATGCTCGAGTCGATTTGCGCCAAATGAGTAACCCCTGACACGATGTATGACGCAAGATGTTGGAGTATCTTAAGCTTAGACGCCTCTTGCGGTTTAAACAAATAGGGCTGGGCAACAAACTCAAGCTCCAAATCCTCCAACATTTCTCTTTAAAATTTCTCGTTTTAGTCTTTTCCTCTGTGTTTCCATGTTTGTCATTGCATCTTTCATTCGGTCAGAGGTCACTCTTCCGCCGCAAATCGATGTACACGGTTGTCTGCCGAAAGCTAGTTATTATAGTTAATAAAGTTTTAAATATGGATATTTTTCTTACAAAACCCAATTGCTTCACTTAAGAAGGCCTTTATTAACCCCCTGGAGCCTTATGGATTATTTTCATGATGGATAGATGAATCAAAATCTCGCCCCCTATTCCGTACCATTATAAAGCTTGGAAGAGCCAGAATATTTTTAAATATATCTTTGATTGTGTTTGTCTGAAAGAAGATAGTAACCTAGGATGGCTTGAGGGTGAGTAAGTCATGGAATCATTTTTATTTTTGGGTGAACTATCCCTTTTAAGACCCTATTCTCTCCAAATGCCTTTATGGTGCTTTTTGGTCACCACAAAATGCCGTTATTTGGGAAATAAATAATACATATTTGAAATAAAAATCCTTCAAATATTCTCCTTTAGAGTTCCACAAAACACAACAGCATATGGCTGAGTAAACAATGAAAGCATTTTCATATTTGAATGCACTATTTTATACATCCCCCTGTTAGAAAATGGAAATCAATCTACACAGTCCATTAGAGAAGTTGCTGAATAACGGCAAGCAACACAATTAAGGAAAGAAACAATAAAAACAGCTTAAAGATTTCTTTGCTGTTTGACCCTGTACTTGCGAAACAACCCACTGCTGAGTATCTAATTAATGAGTTTCACTGTGCTGGGGTGCAGAATTCACTTTAATTAATTTTGGATGGACTATAGCCATTTTGCCCACTGCCTTTTTTCAAGCAGGCTCTGAAAGCTGTAATCATCTTATAGCTGAAATCTGTAGATTAGCAGAGGGGCATATGCTCTCTCTCCCACTAAACTTCCCACTATCTCTCCCTCTCTGCTCTATTGCCCTCTCTCTCCATTTTGAACTTGATGTTTGTCTTTCTAAAGAGGTGTAAATTGCCCAGGGGTCATCTGTTTGGTTTACTGAACTCATAAGAGTGAATCACGCTGTGTGTTCTCTCAGTGAAGAATGATTGCACAGTGTGTGTTTACTGCCAGGTAATTGTCACCACGAGTTTTGCGAGTGACTTTGGAAAATACACAGCAATAAATGTGCCTGTGGCAATGCCATGTTACGGGCTTATCTGGTCATATGTTTTTTTTATCGCTTATCTACAGGTTTTTAAAATAACACCAGGGAATAAAGCACTTAATGGCAGTGAAGGAAAAGCAGAGCATGTCTTCAGACAGCACTCTGGGGAGGAGCCATCACAGGATCTGCTGACGCCTCACTTACCATGACTGTGAATGGAGACGACCACAACTACCATGCTCAGAATGCAATCCTAATGCACTGCTTACAGCCTAGTGGCTTTAAAAATAGAATGTGAAACATTTTAAATAGCTACATAGATGCTACATAGTTACAGGAGATGGACACCCAGCTAAAAATGAATGTAACGTTTTGCTAACGTTAAGTTATGAACACACAAAACATCCAGTTTTTTAAATTTTGGTAATGCAAACATTAAAGGGAATATTTAATTTTGAAAATTTGTATGGGATTGTTACTTTTGAATGTTCTTTTGAAAGTAGTAAAAATGTCCAAGTAAAATTTAAGAAAAGAGTTCCATGAACAATATTTAGATAATTAAAATTACAAAAAATTAAAATAATAGATTATCTAAAAAATAATAGATTACAATTTTAAAAAGTCACAAAACTGTATAGCAGGCATTAAACAAAAATAAGTGTTATTGGTAAGAAAAAAAAAATTGATAGATCTCTAGTGTTTTGGACATCAGTTATCATGCTAAAATTATTTTATATTTGAATAAAAATAAAAAATAAAACACAGTTCGATTAAAGGGGACCTGTTATGCAAAATGTATATTTATATTTATATTGATTTTGAACATATTTATGTGTCCGCAAGTGTGTACACAGCCACCCTATTATGGTAAAAATCCATCCAATTTGTTCGTTATTTTCCCCATAAATCTAAAACAGTGTCTCAAAATGAGCCGTTCAGGAATGTACTCCAATGTGTCATCACATTGCACAGGCCCCGCCCACATCTTTTCGACGGGATCTGCCCTATGAGCTTAGCTCCTCCCTTGAGTGTGCTGTACACAGTCCGCCATGTTTATCTCCTTGCCAGAGCATTTAAAAGTAGCATTCAAAAAAGATATGTATTCTTATTAAAGCTACTAAAGTTATTCAATTAAGAGCAGTGAGTGCTAGGGGTGTGCGTGATTCGAATCGCATATCAAACCGTCAAACTGCTGAAATCACGAGACTCTGGCGCTCCGAACCGTTGATTCGACATGCTGATTCATTATGCTCCGAAGCTTTCTGAAGCAGTGTTTTGAAATCGGCCATCACTATATAAGTCATTATTTAGTTTTTTTTTGGCGCACCAAAAATATTCTCGTCGCTTTATAATATTAATATTGAACCACTGTACTCACATGAACCGATTTAAATATATTTTTAGTACATTAATGGATCTTGAGGGAGGAAATGTCATTGCTGACTATGCAGGCCTCACTCAGTCATTGGATTTCAACAAAAATATCTTAATTTGTGTTCCGAAGATTAACGAAGGTCTTACGAGTGTGGAACGACATGAGGGTGAGTAATTAATGACAGAATTTTCATTTTTCGGTGAACTAACACTTTAACAACATGGTATAGTAAATGATCTGTGGGGTATTTTGAGCTGAAACTTCACAGACACATTCTAGGGACACCTAAGACTTATATTACATCTTGTAAAAAGTGGCCTTTAATGAAAGATTGATATCACTTCTGGTTCATTTCTCTCTCAAAACTGAATGTCAAATTTAGCATAGTCCATTGTGAAATAGTACATTATGGGATGCACATTTTGACGTGTGTAATAAGTCATCCAGGTATTCCATGCATACAGAAGATCTGCACACTGTGCACATACAGCACTGCATTCCTAGAGGAGTAGTGTGGTATACGTCGTCAACTTTCTGCTTACAGTACCTAATGCATTGTTCTCATTTGTCTCGTCCATTATCACACAAAGAAAGTAAAGATCTAGAACGCAATTTGTTTGCACAAAACTATGTAATATGGAAGCTGTGCATTAAAGGAACTATGCAACTGTTTTGTTTGCTTGCCTTCAAATGTACTTTCAATGACTTAATGAAGGATAACCATTCATTATCTACTACATACAACTGTTTGGATGCATTACGTGTGACAAAAGAACCGGCTTAACACAGACTGAAATGACTGAACACACGCCCTCTGAAAATATGCAGACATGAGTAAAGTTCAATCCATCTAACAGTGATTCGAAGAATCTGTGTTTTCTTTCTGCTCTGCAGTGCAGACAAAAAAGAAACACAAATTGGTGAGGAAAAAGATCTTGTGAACACATTAATAGGGACTAAAACTGGTTGCAAAAAAAACAAAAAATGTATGCTGAAAAATTAAGAATAACGACACATTCTAGAATTAAAGCACATACAAAAAAATCTAAATGAAAAAGATCTGAGTATATTTCCTCAGAATGCATGCATGGGGTATCTCGTCAACATTAAAAGTCAACACAGGGGTTTTGGGGTCTCCCAGCTTGCTGCAGACTTGGCTTGATTCAAAAATAGAGCAGTGAATAAGCGAGTGGCGGAGCGCAGCTCTGAGAAACGTGTGGGGAAGATAGACGGCATACCAAGGTATTGATAAGAATGTATCCTAGCAACAAGCCCTAGTGTTTGACTAAAGGGCCTGCCAGTGCTTTAGTATTACACCTCCAGCCTCTGCCAAATGAGCTTTCTCTTTCCTTCTTTCACTCTCTCTCTGCTTTTCTCAGCACACACACATTAATTCAGCATGCATAGACTGCAGTGCAGCTCGTACTAGAAGGAGAAAAACGCATTATTCTGGTATTTTCTTATTCAAATATTCTTTTACAAGGAAACTCTCAGTTTTGTGCATGATCAATATGCTGTACACATGACTCACTGTTTGATTGCACATCTTATCCTGAGTAATCACATGATTATCGGGCAAACAGATCACACCCATGATGAAGGTGGAATCCCAAAACACTATTACAGAAAACACAATCATATGATTTGGATTTGTACGCCGTTACGCATTTCATGCATTGGAAGCAGGGTGGGTGTTATACAAATTCACCCACACAACTGCATACTGAATAGGTAGAGGAATGATTTGAGAGATGTTTAAGATCTCTAAAAGTAAGTAGTTCATGTAAAAAGCACATGCAACACAGAGAAATAAAGCTTAGTGAAAACTTGAATATGGTATCAAGAATTTTTAACCATATTTTGTGGTGGAAAAAGCCATTACACTTTATTGAAGCAAGAGTGATATGTTTATGTATACTACTTTCGCCCACAACAAAAACTGGTAGTAACAAAGACAAGTATGTCATACAGGCAATGTATACATGTGCTATTTTCCCTTCTATGAAGTGTGAAGTTTCCCCCTCAAGGTTATGAGCTGTAATTCAAACTGGCATGTGAGAAATTACAGTCACTGCGCCACTGGAGAATCTTTAAAAACCCACGCTATTTTAACTCTGTTGGAGCGTGTTCAGTGGGGGAAATCAGTGTTTCTTAAAGGTTCCTCGTGGACAGGTGTGCTGATGACAGTGATTTCCAAATACACCTCACATGGCACAGCTTCAAAGATATCTCATAAGGCAGACCTGACAGTTTGAGGGCACCGAAAGCACACAGGGTGCGTCTCAATCAGCTCCCTAGCTATGTTTTGTGCTTCAGAACTTCCATTAAGGGAACACAGTGAGCATTGATGCTCCCCGGTTTTCAGGGTGCATTGTGGGACTTTTTAGGGAGCGAACGTTTCAGTGCACTGGTAGGATTTTGCAATTGCAATTTGCCCTTAAAATGGTCGACTCCCTGATCAGTGCACTGACTACTGAACTAGGGAGCTGATTGAGATGCACCCACAGTATTTTACAAAGTACAGTCAGTAGAGTCCCCCAACCTCAAGGATTAAACTTCAGTGTGTAATTCACCCCACCAATGATACCACAAATAGTGTGACTTACTGGCTTTTATAAGTGATCAGATTTTTTTGCCTGCAGTGGATAATAAAATAATAAAATGTCCAAAAAAACAAAAACAAACAAAAAAACTAAATTAGGAACCATAATACCATGAAAACTTGGTTTCTTCTAAATTGGACCAGTATTATTTTAGAATTATTTATATAATAGTACAGTACTTATTAATATTTTTAATTAGCTTTATTTATTTATTTATTATTAAATTTTTGCCTTTATTATGATAGGACAGGAAGCGAAGTGGTAGAGAGAGAGGGACAGAATCGGGAAAGGTCCGCAAGCCGTGGCTCAAACTTGGGTCGCTTGAAGCGCAATGGCACTATATGTCAATATGCTGCCCACTAGGCTATCATTTCGACAGCTTTTATTGATATATTTTTAGTTTTCATTTTAATTTAAGTTTAAGTTTAGTGATTGCTTTAGCATTATATTTTTCTATTTTATTATTTCTATTTTTTTATATTTCTATTTAGCTTTATTTTTATTTCCATTTTAGCTATTTTATTACTTCAACTTATTTTTTTCAGCTAACCGCCAAGGCAACCTTTCTAATTTTCATTTATTATTTCATAAACATTTTTAATAGTTTTAGTTTTAGTTAACAAGAACAAAACGGACTTGGACCAGAGAGCAACCACCTAAAAACCACCCAGAACACCTTAGCAACCACCTACAACACCCAATCAAGTTTTGCACAGTAAAGCACCACTCATATTTTCTTCAAAAAGGTAAAAATATTGTTTTATGGAATAATGTTTACACTATTAAGTGTTACACACTCAAAAACAAAGGTTCTTTTTTTTTCTTTGGCATTGATGGTTCCATGAAGAACCTTCAAAATCCATGGAACCTATTCATTCACCTAAAGGTTCTTTTTAGTGGAAAAAGGTTCTTTAGATTATTAAAACATTCTTCACACCAAGAAAACAGTCATTCTTTTAAGAACTGTTCACTGAAAGGTTTTCCAATGACACAAAAGTGGTTGTTCTATGGCATCGCTGTGAAACGCTATTTTGGAGTGTAGTAGTACCATGACATGCAGTTTTTGTGACTCACAAAACCCAGGAAATCAAGTCTGAGTACTGATTCGCTTCACTTGCTGTCTAACAATGGCATATTAAGCCCATTTGACAATTCATATCATTGAAATATCTTCTTTGAGAAAATACACTGATGTCACCCAACTTCATGTTCTCACAAGTTTATCTTTACAGAAGAGTGGAAGGAAAGATTACAATGTGTCTCATAGGTCTTTCAGAAAGGGGTTAAGAAAAGTTTAGATAGTGGATCGCACGAGTTTGATTGGAACAAAAAATAAAGTACGAATGAGACAGGAAGTAAAGAACAGGAAACAGAGAACTAGAAGACGCTCTCATGCTCAAGCAGAATGACGTTATGGCTCTATTCACTTGGTGGTCTTTGAAGGGCTCGTTCCCCTTTGTGTGTTAAACAATACTGTTGGACAGATGGCTCAAGTGAACCGAAGGCACACAACCTCACACCCCCTCTAGAGAGTGGCAGGGGTCCGCCAGCCTCACACCCCCCTCTAGAGTGAAGGGGCAAGAGAGAAAGATCCATCCAAACACCTTCAGAGTGGTTCAAATCTGGTGACGTACTCCTGCAATGGTCTGGATATCAACTGTCAACACATACAGTACATTATATAAAGCATTAGTGAGGAAAAGGCGACCTATTTTGATATTAAAACAAACATAAAGGATAGGATGAGTGTGGAAAGAAGCTATAAAATTAAATATTTGCTTTTCTGCACAAAGAAAGTTGTTATTGAATGTCAAAAATGAATACGGGCCTCAGCAAGCACAACTAATAAAACCACAACTGTAATTCAATGAGACATACAATATAGGTGTGTACTGGAAGAAAACTCCAAAAGTCACTGGAATATCAAATTATTGGCAGGCCATTATCCAAAGAAAAATAATTCAGCAATAAAAGACTCATCCGACCGGATTCATTCATGCTTGGCTAGTTTCCTCCAGAGGTAGCATGCCAGGACAAGGAACCTGAGTCAACAAGATCAGTGCAATGGAGCTGAAATCTGACCTTCCCTTTGACATCAACGAGTACTCTAGGACCCGGGCTGCTCTCTGGAAAACACTGACCCGTTTCAGAGCTTCCATGGAAAAGTGGTCCCATTAAAAAGGCATCAATTCACATGCATTCTGAGCTATTACAGAGAAAGATGTGCACTAATAATAGTACTTGTACCTAAGAGCAGGGATTTTCAAACTGGAATCCCGCAAGTGAGTCAGAGAAAAACAGTGTTAAAAAAATGGAAATAAAAAAAAAACATAAAAATTAAAAAACAAGTTAAAATAAATAATCAAAAGTTAAAGGTGCCGAAGAACATGTTTTTAAAAGATGTAATATAAGTCTAAGGTGTCCCCTGAATGTGTCTGTGAAGTTTCAGCTCAAAATACCCCATAGTTTTTTTTTTTTTTAATTAATTTTATATTTTGGGGCATCATTATAAATGCGCCGATTCAGGGTGTGCGGCCCCTTTAATTCTCGTGTTCCACGCCCCAAGAGCTCGCGCTTGCCTTAAACAACAAAAAAAAGTTCACACAGCTAATATAACCCTCAAAATGGTATCTTTACAAAGTGTTCGTCATGCAACATGTCTAATCGCGTAAGTATAGTATTTATTTGGATGTTTACATTGATTCTGAGTTTGAATCAATGTAATGATGAGTTTGATAGTGCTCCATGGCTAAAGCTAACATTACACACTGTTGGAGAGATTTATAAAGAATGAAGTTGTGTTTATGAATTATACAGGCTGCAAGTGTTTAAAAAATGAAAATAACGACAGTCTGGTCTCCGTGAATACAGTAAGAAACGATGGTAACTTTAACCACATTTAACAGTACATTAGCAACATGCTAACGAAACATTTAGAAAGACAATTTATAAATATCACTAAAAATATCATGATATCATGGATCATGTCAGTTATTATTGCTCCATCTGCCATTTTTTGCCATTGTTCTTACTTGCTTACCTAGTCTGATGATTCAGCTGTGCACAGATCCAGATGTTAATACTGGCTGCCCTTGTGTAATGCCTCGATCATGAGCTGGCATATGCAAATATTGGGGGCGTAAATATTAATGATCCAGACTGTTACGTAACAGTCGATGTTATGTTGAGATTCGCCTGTTCTTCGGAGGTCTTTTAAACAAATGAGATTTATATAAGAAGGAGGAAACAATGGAGTTTGAGACTCACTGTATGTCATTTCCATGTACTGAACACTTGTTATTCAACTATGCCGAGGTAAATTCGATTTTTGAATCTAGGGCACCTTTAAAATAAGACATTACTTTTTTCTATATTTCTAGAAGGCTGCAAGTCAAAGAAAAACTTTGTACAAAAATATATAACAATAATAATAATTAAAATAAAGAATAGTGCTCCATGGCTAAAGCTAACATTACACACTGTTGGAGAGGTTTATAAAGATTGAAGTTGTGTTTATGAATTATACAGGCTGCAAGTGTTTAAAAAATGAAAATAACGACAGTCTGGTCTCCGTGAATACAGTACAGAAACGATGGTAACTTTAACCACATTTAACAGTACATTAGCAACATGCTAACAAAACATTTAGAAAGACAATTTATAAATATCACTAAAAATATCATGATATCATGGATCATGTCAGTTATTATTGCTCCATCTGCCATTTTTCGCTATTGTTCTTGCTTGCTTACCTAGTCTGATGATTCAGCTATGCACAGATCCAGACATTAATACTGGCTGCCCTTGTGTAATGCCTCGATCATGAGCTGGCATATGCAAATATTGGGGGCGTAAATATTAATGATCCCGACTGTTACGTAACAGTCGATGTTATGTTGAGATTCGCCTGTTCTTCGGAGGTCTTTTAAACAAATGAGATTTATATAAGAAGGAGGAAACAATGGAGTTTGAGACTCACTGTATGTCATTTCCATGTACTGAACTCTTGTTATTCAACTATGCCGAGGTAAATTCAATTTTTGAATCTAGGGCACCTTTAAAATAAGACATTACTTTTTTCTATATTTCTAGAAGGCTGCAAGTCAAAGAAAAACTTTGTACAAAAATATATAACAATAATAATAATTAAAATAAAGAATAGTGCTCCATGGCTAAAGCTAACATTACACACTGTTGGAGAGGTTTATATTATTTTTTGTATCATGGAACACAAATTTTTTAACTAGAAGAAGTTTATGCAATAGAACATATCTTAAAGGGGTCATATGATGCTTTTTAATGTTTTCCTTTTCCTTTAGTGTGTAATGCATCTGTTTGTGTATGTATCTGCAAAGTTACAAAGCTCATAGTCTCCCACAAAGGGATTTATTCTATCTAACAGAGAACAGACCTGCCTTAAACACCTTGACCGAAGTCCAGATATTACTTCCTCAAACATCTATGTCACAGTGTGAAATATTAGCATAATTCCCACTCAAAGGCATACGCAAAGAAAGAAAATGATGCTTGAATTGCAGGCAGTGAATTGTAAAGTTGTAATCCCTTCGTAAGGAATCAGTTAAGATTTATTTATAACACTGTTTCTGAGCAGTACAACCCAAAAAAACTGATACGGTAAAACGATGACATTATTAACTGTGTCTACAATTGCTTGGAAGCTGAAGCTCGTAATTATGGTAAGGGGCATAACATTTCTGCCACACGCTTTAGGTGTTCTGGCCAATCACAACGCACTGGGTCTGCTGGCCAATCAGAGCACTCTGTGCTTTTCGGAAGGAGGGGATTTGTAGAAATCAACCGGTTTCAGACAGACTAGGAGTAGAGGAGCTGCATGCAATAATGTACAGTATGTGAAAAAATCATGTGTTTTTGAACATTAAAGGTGGATAAGTCGTATTTCAAAAACGCTGTTGATATTTGAAATCTACCCAAACAAACACACCCCTCTCTTCATTGCTCCACCTCCAAAACTCACCCTCCAATCCTAACTCGTCATCAACTCTCACTAGCTGGCCACTGTTACATACGCAATGCGAGAGTGGATGTCTGTTTAACACAGCTGACACAACAAAATAATGCTTGACAAAAAATAAAGCACAAGATGATGAACGAACGACAAGGCAGCCCAAAAAATGAATGTACAGTACATAAGAGTAAATACAAACAAGTTTGTTGTTAGTCGCCAACAGCACAGCAGCTCCAGACAATCAATGACACTCAAAACCAGTGTTACTCACATGTGAAGCGGAATCAAAGCAGCTCCTGTGTCTGTTTTCAGTTTTTCCCGCTTAGCTCTCTCCATTGCTGGAAAGCTTTTCTAATATTAACGTGTGTCCTAAAGCGCTTGCCCAGTCATAAACCTTCATTTCAGTATCTTTTGAGCTCTTTTGTATTGTGTCTCATCTCTCTTTCTGCAGTTTTTCTTCAAATCTCCCTCTTGTTCATTCTCTCTCCTTGATCGTCATACTCTAAAGCTGATTGGTTACACGTTTGTTGTTGGTTTCAGCGCGACTAACTTCCAAACAGTGTTTTTGAAATACGGCTTACCCCACCTTTAAAGCATTCTAAGCTATTCTATTACACCCAATAAACAAAATAATGAACTTTTCAAATAGTATCATATGACCACCACTTAAAGGTTTCATTCTTTCATTCTTTGCGCCAAGTTTCATTCTTAAAGGGATAGTTCACCCAAAAATGAAAATTTGATGTTTATCTGCTTACCCCCAGCGCATCCAAGATGTAGGTGTCTTTGTTTCTTCAGTAGAACACAATTGATGATTTTTAACTCCAACCGCTGCCGTCTGTCAGTGGTATAATGCAAGTCAGCGGGAACTTGGACTATAAGAGTAAATAAAACACGACAGACAAATCCAAATTAAACCCTGTGGCTCGTGACGACACACTGATATCCTTAGACACGAAACGATCGGTTTGTGCGAGAAACCGAACAGTATTTATATCATTTTTTACCTCTAATACACCACTATGTCCAACTGCATTCATCACTCGATTCGTGAGGTCTGATCATGCTCTGACAACGGCACTGATGTCTCGCGCATATACTTCAATGAGCGCAAGACATCACTGCCGTTGTCAGAGCGCGATCAGACCTCACAAATCGAGTGATGAATGCCGTTGGACATAGTGATGTATTAGAGGTAAAAAATGATATAAACACGATCGTTTCGTGTCTTAAGACGTCAATGTGTCGTCACGAGCCACAGGGTTTAATTTGGATTTGTCTGTCGTGATTTATTTACTCTTACAGTCCAAGTTCCCGCTGACTTGCATTATACCACTGACAGACGGCAACGGTTGCAGTTAAAAATCATCATTTGTGTTCTACTGAAGAAACAAAGACACCTACATCTTGGATGCTCTGGGGGTAAGCAGATAAACATCAAATTTTCATTCTTGGGTGAACTATCCCTTTAAATTTCAGACTTTTTGGAGCTTGACAGCTAACTAGTCGACATTCAGTTTTGTTGTATGGAAAAGAGCAGCCTGAATATTAAGCTGGTTACATGAGGGCCAGATTTACATTTTATTTGTGAACTATCTCTTTAAATCCATTAAATATGAGAAAACAGACCCCAAATCATTCACAAATGTCACATACTGACTGCATTCCCTTAATGTGGTCCAGAAACCCAAACATACTTCCTCTCAATCATCTCCCCCCAGGTGCCCTCCAGTCTCCTGACCCACTATCTCTGATACAAACAGTGCCGCCCTTATCTTGCTCTACAGGATCAATCAACCAGCTGATAATTACTGTTGCTATGGCACTCACCACCTACCCAGCGCTGCCACCCACCCTGTGACCCCATTTCAATCTACTGCCTTCATATTTTCCACAGGGTAAAAGAGAGCAGGGGACATGAAAGTGAGGGATATACAAAATACAAAACCTCTTTTTTTTTCAGATGACTGGTTAATTAATTCTATCTGGACGTTCTTCGGCTTCGCTGGGCAGAAATCTCAGGCTCATGTAGGCATGTGTAAATGTATTTATTCAGTAGTGACTTCATTACCTTACATCTGTTCAACACTCTGACAGGGTTAACCAGTTCACCGACTACAGCTGACGGCATTTCTTCTTTCTGCGCATCCAGAGTACAACAGAATTCAACAGTTAAACCCTGACCGCCCCCCGCCCCTTCAGCAGTATTCACTCAGTAACAATGTGAAACTTCCACTATTGTTGTCACGGAATGTAGTAACTCCGGACAGCCAACTTTTTTAAATACACAAGACTGGAAATATCTTAGAAAAAAACTCACTTGGGATGCTTCATGCATACATAGGATGGGCACAATAGCTAAACCATGGGAAAACACCAAAAATCATATTTCATAATATATTTACGTTTCAAAGCACCATTAAAGTAACATAAAAGTAGTAAACATCACTCATAAACTATATTCCAAGTTTTCTGAAGACATATGACAGCTTTTTGTGAGAAACAGACTGAAAGTGTTATTTTAGCTATAATTGTTTTACTACTTATAGCATGTATTAATATTTAAATTAGCTTTTATTTTATATTTTCATTTTTCATTCTATTTCTAGTTTACGTTTTAGTAATTTTGTTATGTGCTTTTGTCATTTTTATTAATTATTGTTTTTTTTTTAGTATTTCTATTTAGTTTTAGTTTTATTTCACTTTTAGTAGTACTTAAACGTATTTTTTAGTTAGTCACCAAGGCAAATTAAAGGTGCTCTAAGCGATGTCACGTGTTTTTGGGCCAAAACATTTTTTGTCACATACAGCAAACATCTCCTCACTATCCGCTAGCTGCCTGTCCCCTGAACACACTGTAAAAAAACCCGGTCTCTGTAGTCGCCACAAGCTCCGAAAACAGCAATAAAAACAAATTGGTGCAGCCTGGACCACGAAACATAATAAACATGCTCCAGCCAATAACTGACAAGAATGATTTTAAATGCGCGTTCATGACTGTTTCAGGAAGCACGGAGGGGAGGGGGAGAAGGAGGAGGAGGGAGGGTCTAGCTAGCCTCTGTTTTGTTTGACAACCCTTTCGAACGTCAACAGGAAGTTACATCCACCCAGGATCGCTTAGAGCACCTTTAAAATGACGTCAAATACATTAAATGTTATTCATTCTCATACGTCTCTTGACCTCATTGACGTCGTCTACCACAATGCACCTTGTTCAAATGTACGTAAACTACTTTAGAAACACAATGAAGCCTAGGTTTCTATTAAGAGAAAATTCCGTATCCATCATTTCCTGAATAGTAATTAGTATTCTCTAAAAGATTACTCACTCCCTAGTAATCTGTAATGCTTTTAGTTTCATTCTGAGCAGACAGTTCTTTCCAGGAACAACCACGTCAGCTTTAACCATTGGCAACGTGCTAAAGACTTGAGTGATGCAGGGAGTTAGATGCGATTAAATTCATTAACTTTAGAGTCTGATTAAGGAGTTTTTGAGAGGATTCTCCATGTAAAGATGATCAATGAGGTTTCGTGAGAGAAAATAAGGCTCTTTTCCACCTTTCCTTCCTCCTAACTCACACTTAGACATTGTCAAAGCTTTCTGATCATTATCATAGCACAACTCAGAGCTGTAGATGATGGATACAAATCACACTGCATCAGAAACATTGTATAAAAACTATGGGACAGGCTTACTAAAAAAAAAAAAAAATGTACTAATGTCTTTTCTTAATGTATAAATAATCTCAATGGATGATACCACATTTGTGTAGGCCTATACACTAGAGTTCAAATGTTTGGGGTCAGTAAGATTTTGTTTTGTTTTAATGAAATCAATAATTTATTCATAAAATACATTAAGTCCAAAAGTGACAAAGACTTTTTTTCAAATACATGCAGTTCTTTTCAACAGTGGTTGGTAATAATAATAATAAAAAATGTCAGAATGTTTCCTGAAATGTTTCTTGAGCAGCAAATCAGCATATTAAAATGATTTTTGAAGGAAGACTGGAGTAATGATGCTGAAAAATTCGATTTGCCATCACAGGAAAAAATTAAATTTGTAAATATATTCAAATAGAAGTTACTATTTCACTGTATCACTGTATATCAGCAGTTAATATTTCATAATATCACTGTTTTTACCGTATTTTTGATTAAATAAATGCAACCATGGTGAGCATAAGACACATTAAAACAAAATTTAACAAACATTTAAAACCCCAAACATTTAAACTGTAGTATATATGTAATAATGTAAAAATGAACCCATAATATTTCTTTAAAACACAAAACTAAACACCATCTTCCTCTCAGCCATAATCATCACTAGCACTTCAGAGCTACTGGTCCCAGGAGACCATTTTGTAAATGTCAGCGGACTAAAGTGGGACAGCCCAATTACAGGCCCATTTAAAACTTGCTCTGGCAAAACTGCCACACAGGGACTTTGCATGCTTCGTAAGATTATTATTTTCTTTATAAGGCAAAGACGAGCAGCAGGGAACAAGCAATAACATGGCAAACTTCAGATTCAGCAGAACCAAAGACCCCCTCTGACAAGCCTGAGCAGTTGGGGAGGTGCACTCCATCACTGTTTGTTTTTAAAAGAACAATGCCTTGCACCAACTGCACAAGACGGCCTCAACCAGGACACACACTTGCAGAGTCACTCGACTTGCCGCTGGGTCTGATGGAAAAAAAAACAGCTTTTAACTAGTATTGCTTTGTTCTTTACTGTTTGGTTATTACCTAAAAGCATGACTAAACAAGAATTGACATGGGGAATTAAAAGGTGCAGCCGTTATCCTGTATTTGGCATTCCCAGGAGAACAATTCAATTATCTCACAGATTACCTGAGGGAATTCATGAGTTCCCATCATTGGTAAAGAACTGTGAGTTATCCAGCTAACTGAATTTAGATTGTACTGCCAATGAATAATAAAACAATGCTTTTAAATTCAATTCAAGTTCAATCAAACACAAGAAAATAAGGGGCTTTTTTTCAAAGGGGTGACCTCCACAATGAAAGCTTCACTCGTAAATTGGGATCTGTTTTATGACAAGCCAGACATCTGTACCTTTGAGTGGCGCAGAAGGGCTCTAAAGGTTTGATGGAGGGTCTTGAATGGGGGCAACTGAAGGCCTTTTCACCCCAGCCGTGGGAAGAGTCAGGGAGGAGTGTTATCTGAACTCTGAAACAGAATCTCGACCCCAGCCACTAAACTTTCAGTTTATTGGTGGCTTGCTAGGGGGCCAGAGTCTTTTCAAAGCAGGACAGAAGTAAAGTCAGGATCTCTGGATGGCTTAACCGTAAAATTATTCTGAACTAAATAAAAAAAAAATAAAAATACACTTAAAGGGATAGTTCACACAAAATTTAAATTCTATTTCTTTTTTCTCACATTTACTCACCCATATGTTTTTCCAAAGCTGTATGACTTTCTTTCTTAATGCAATTAACACAAAATAAGATATTTCGTAAAATGACTCTCACATTTCTGACTTCTGTTCTCACAATTGTGGGATATAAACTTGCAATTACTAGAAATAAATACTTTTTATCTCACAATTCTGACTTTATAACTCGCAATTCTGACTATATCACGCAATTCTGACTTTATAACTCGCAATTGAGTTCATATCTCACAATTCTAACTTTATATCTCACAATTCTGACTTTATAACTCGCAGTTGAGTTCATATCTCACAATTCTGACTTTATATCTCACAATTCTGACTTTATATCTCACAATTCTGACTTTATAACTCGCAGTTGAGTTCATATCTCACAATTCTGACTATAACTCGCAGTTGAGTTCATATCTCGCAATTCTGACTATAACTCGCAATTCTGACTTTATAAGTCACTATTGTGACTATAAAACGCAATTCTGACTTTATATCTCACAATTCTGAGTTTATATCTCGCAATTCTGACATTATATCTCGCAACTCTGACATAATTCTGAGTCTGACTTTATAACTTTATATCTCGCAATTCTGACTTTATAACTCGCAGTTGAGTTCATATCTCGCAATTCTGACTTTATAACTTGAAATTGTCAGTTCATATCTCGCAATTCTGACATTATATCTCACAATTCTGACTTTATATCTCACAATTCTGACTTTATAACTCGCAATTCTGAGTCTGACTTTATAACTCGCAGTTGAGTTCATATCTCACAATTCTGACTATAACTCGCAGTTGAGTTTATATCTCGCAATTCTGACATTATATCTCACAATTCTGACTTTATATCTCGCAATTCTGCCTTTATAACTCGCAATTGAGTTCATATTTCACAATTCTGACTTTATAACTCTCAGTTAAGTTCATATCTCGCAATTCTGACTTTATAACTCGCAATTCTGAGTTTGACTTTATAACTCGCAATTGCGAGTTCATATCTCGCAATTCTAACTTTATAACTTGAAATTGTCAGTTCATTTCTCGCAATTCTGACTTTATAACTCACAATTGTGAGTTCATATCTCACAAATCTGACTTTATAACTTGAAATTGTCAGTTTATATCTCGCAATTCTGACTTTATAACTATTTATGCAAGTTTATATCAAGCAACTCTGAGGAAAAAAAAGTCAGAATTGCAAGATGTAAACTCAGAATTGTGAGATAAAAGGTCACAATTAAAAAATTGTTTTTATTTTTTTATTCAGTGGCGGAAACAAGCTTCCATATCCACAGAAGAAAGAAAATCAGACCAGTTAGGAACAATACAAGGGTGAGTAGATGATGACAGAATTTTCATTTTTGCATGAACTATCCCAGATACTACACACTAGAAAAAAAAATACAAAAACTTATTTTGAGGATACAAAAAATAATATGCATCTTTTGACACACTGCTTTTTCCTTTTGATGCACAAAGAAAAGAATAGGAACTCTTCACATTTGGTCAATGTGGTATGGGGAGCAGGAATGTTTCCCTGGTTGGCTGGCAGTCCAAGTTGGTTGTTTTGAGTTTTTATACACAAGGAGAGATGCAACCTGTGGCTCAGATTAACTCATCAGGGGGTCAGGCCTGGGAAAGAGAATGCTGGCCAGACTAATGTCCCTCCCTGACCGAACACAGGCTTACATACAATACTACTACAGTTCTGAGAATACATCACAGTTTCCCACTGACAAAATATTACAAAGGAACACAGGATTTTTTCAACATTTTCTTAAGAAAAATGTACTCTGTTCGTCTATGCATAACTACAGACAACATGATTCCAGGGTGTTACTATGTGGCTGCTAAGGTGTTCTGGGTAGCTTTTAAGCTTAGTCAACACCAATTATTATTAGATGGACAAACATGTTAAATATTAAATATTAAAAAATAAAAAGGTAACTGTGAGATAAAGTTTAAAATAAAGTCACATGCAATTGCATGATTACATTGTAATATACTGGTTTTTTTTTTTTTTTCACTCTGAGGTGGAAACAAATTTACATAAATTTTCAAGTAAACAACGTACTAAAACTCTAAAGAAAATCCAAAAAGGCTAATCTGTCTGAACAACTTGTGCTCCATACACGTGATGCTATGGCATGTCATGAGGGGAGGAAGGTTGGAGGTGGAGTTGTGGCACAGCAGACAAACTAAGGATCACTGAACAATCAGATGAAAGCATCTTGGCAGGCATAGGTCAAATGGCACTAGACTGCTCACTAGCCAATGACTGGCACCTGATGAAATGTACAAAGGTATTGCATCCAGTAGCATGCGAAATTATGAAATAAATATCAAAAAGCAAGGAATCGAATGTTCTGTAACACTGGATATTAAAAAGATCTTCATACTTAAAAAAAAACATTTTAAATATTTACTCACATTAAAACACCAGTCTAAGAATATAAAAGCCAAATCTTCACCAATGCCAGACGCTTCCAGCTGACACTATCAGCAGTAAATAACAGACGTTTTTCTGCTACAGTTACGTGCCGCGCTAGAGGTGAGCTTGTCATAAATCACCTGTCATGTGGCGGGAACGAGTTGAGAACCTACTGTTAGTCTTGAATGAATCTTGCAGATAATAAATAGGCCTGCTGAGTGCTATAGTGAACTTTTATTACAATGGATTCATGTCTTAGCAGATGCATTTCACTAAAGTGCACATATGAAATTTAGCCCTCTTTTTTGGCACCAAAAACAGACAAGTTATGCCCATAGCACATAGCTTGAACCTTTCCGAGAATTTATGAAAATTTGTATAAAATTGCACTGTAGCACTCTTTATTTATGTTGCTTAAATTAAATGCGATGCAAATGTAAAGCTCTTATTGCCTCTTTGTACAACTTACTGAGGTTTGTGGAAATAAAAGGTGGAACAGAGGGAGCCAATATATAAGTAGCTGTGAATTAAAATGAATAAAACAAGCTGACCTGGAACATGTGCATTGTGCATCAAAGGATGAAACTAAAAACAACATAAGTAATACAGGTATATGACTAAACAGTCAAATGTGACGCTATGACAAGAGATAATTTGGTATCTGTCTATGCAAACCAAAGGTAAACACACAAAGTACACTACGTAATAGCAGATACACACCCTCTATAGGGTCACAGGTTGGAGGCACTAAACACATAATTAAAAAGACAATAAATCTTTGTAATACCCTCTGAAAAATGCCATCCCCCCAAAAAGATTACATATTATTTGATTTATATATGGTTCAAATGTTTGAGGTCAGTAAGATTTAAATAAATAGGCTAAATACTTTTATTCAGCAAAGACACATTAAATTGGTCAAAAGTGACAGTAAAGACATTTATAATGTTACTTCTATTTCAACCTTGAACCTTCTAATTATCAAAGAACCCTGAAAAAAAACTTTTGAACAGTAGTGTATATCATTTTCCACCACAATAGAGTTTCTCAGCCATTTGTAAGAATGAAATGACTGTTGTCTGAATGAAGTGTCTGATAGTCTGTTGACAGACCTGACAGCACGTATGTTCCAAAGCCACAAGGCTAAGACAACATTAAATCCTCATTACATCTGACTTCGCAGGCTGAGGACATTAGTGCAACAGCATCTGTAGCTCCAGCCTGTTCGGGTAAGTTGTTGGCCAATGGCCATGTGGCACATACACAAAGTAAACCTGCGGCCATAATTCCCATTGATCCTGTATTGTTTATGTTTACCTGAAAACCTCTGGAAGTCTCAATGACATGCATTTTACTCATCGGCATAAAACGATGAGCATCCTTTTTTATATTCGGATGCCAGTGCACACAATTGCATAAGACTTTCCATGTTAAAAGTGCACCAGAAAGGTCTTTCCTGACATTTTAGGGCTATGCTTTATTGGTCGTCTATCAAAAGTTATCACTGAATCATTGAGAAAAGTAGAATTTTGATACATTTTGATGCTCGAAATTAGTCAATAACTACTTATTAATTCTCAAAAATAAAGGTTCTTTATTGGCTTTGATGGTTCCATGAAGAACCTTGTAAGATCCATGGAATCTTTCCATTGCACAAAAGGTTCTTTAGAGTGGAAAAAGATTAAAATGTTCTTCACATTAAGAAAAAATGGTTCTTTTAAGAACTGATCACTGAAAGGTTCTTTGTGGAACCAAAAATGGTTCTTCTATATGGCATCGCTTAGAAAACTCAATTTTTTCAACCTTTATTTTTAATAGTGTACTAATATTATTTTAAATTCTTGATTTACAGAGTTTTGCTTCTTACTTCCTTTTGTTTCATTCAGAAAAAAAAAACACTTCTACATGCTTCAGACTATTTCAGGTTCATCAATATGCTATCCACATTCCTGCACATCAAATCATGTTCTTCATGTAAAAGAGCAGCTAAAACACCAATATTTGGGAGAAATATGGGATTCTTTCCACAAAACCCTCAATTTAAAAGCCCAAACTCACCGTTGAGCCCATTTGGTATGCCTCTGAGAAGATTATTGGTTGATAGATCATCCATAGACCTTCTGATAGATACTATCTTTCCCTCTGACACTATCTTTCCCTCTGGCTTGTGAATATGACTGTGGTGGTGATCAGGGCTTCCAGCACTGCCCGTGCTTGAGGTACTGCTCCCGTCTCCAACATCCCTCACAGTGGCAGAACTTCCGTTCAGATTGGTCAGACTGGATTGGCTGTCTATGGAGCTCCTGGATCCAGCTCCATTCCTCTCATCATCCAACATGAGGATGATCTCCTTGAGCTCCACATTCTCTCTCATCACACTCTCCTGGTTGGTCTCTAGGTCTTTCAGTTTTTGCTGGAATATGCCAACCTCCTTCCACATAACACTGGCAGTGTACCTGCCAAATCTCTGCCATTCCCTAGACAGCTTCTTCCCTTTCTGCCGATCATCATCCAAGAAACAGCACAGTTCTCTAAGCTCCTGGTTGTCTTCTTGCAGTTTCTGGTTGATCTCCTTCAAGCTCCGTATTTCGTGAAGATGCACTTGTAATCTCCGGTTGACGTCCTTCATCATGTTCCCGTGTTCCACCATTAAGTTCATCTTTTCACTATCCACTTTTCGAAGTCTCCTAAGCAGCTCCTCTTTGCTACATTTAAGCAGTTCTTCATCGGATACCTTACTTAAATCGTCCCTTGGGACGTCTATAATATTTTTAGCCATATTCCTGTTGTTAAAAGTGGTCTGAGGCGAGAAATATGGTCACAATTTTCTAATCATTCCTTCTCGAAAACGTAGCGAGCAGTATTAAACTCATAATTAAAATTAATCCAGTTATTCGAGAGATGAAAGCAGAACTCCGCAACGAAAAAAACTCACGTAATTGACCAGGATAAGTAAACACTAATCCGTGTTTTATATAAATTCCTTTTATGTCGTTATTTCATATTTGTTTGAGCTGGAATCTCCTCTTTCTGACACCGTGCCTAGTGATGAGACTCTCCGGCCCCGTATCCAACCGCTGAGACAGATGAATGGTGAGCAAATGCGCCTGTAGTTGCGCTTCAGCTCAGCGTTGAGTGACGTCAGCGCTGTACGCGACGCGACGCGCGCGCGCGCTGCATTGCCTGCTAATGTTAATGTCCTATAGGGGGCGCTTGACGGCTCAGAAAGCAGAATTCCTTTGAGCTGCATTAAAATATCACGTTTTTGTTTTACCACATGATATATGTATAAGTTAAAATGTATATATTAATATATAAATGTATTTTATAAAAGACTTTAAAAACGGTACTGTGTAAAATATATAGAAAATGGAAAGGGAACACAAAACTGGGATAACAGACAAAGACTGCACACTGCTGGTTATGCATGTCCACTTAAAAGTTACATTAAAATCACAATAAAAGAATGCTAAGGGCTCCTTGGCGCATACAACCCAAGCAAATCACTAGGACCCTGGCTACTGTTTTATATGTCTAATGTATGCCTAGCCGTGTAAAAACATTTGACAGTTTTTAAAGGTGCAATATGTAATATTTTTGCAGTAAAATATCCAAAAACCACTAGGCCAGTGTTATATATTTTGTTCACTTGAGTACTTACAATATCCCAAATGTTTCCAACTATTTGTAAATCTTGAGAAAATTGCAATTTTAACCAAGGCTCCGGGACGTGTGAGGAGTCGCCTGTCATTTGCGTCATACCCGCATTACCCTTCGTCTGCCTCGGTTTCCGGTTTTATTTTGTAGAAACCATGGAAACACCAAAGACGCTTTAATATTGACATGTTTTAATAGACAAGGGAACAACTGTTTTGATATATTTATAGACAGAAAACTAATTGTTGTTATATAGCTCAACACATTTAGTCTTATTGTTTAAATCTATTTTTCTTGATTTTTTTTTTTTTTTTTTTTGCGAGTACCATGCTTACCATGCCTCAGAGAAAAACACATTTTGTCAAGTAGCTAACATAGCATAATCAGATGCAGCTTTATTTTTAGTAAAAGTAATACAGAATTTTCTCCATCATAATATGTTTTAAAATTAATTGCATGCCATTTATCAACACAAGCCATCCAGCATTTAATATGATATTCTAAAATCGATCTATCTTACTGCAGTGCGCAACAAGTGTCTCACAGCAGCCGCCGAGCGAACGCACAGAGTAATGTTATAAAATCATTTTTCAACACACTCAAATGTATCTTATATAATAAACAGAGCTGTGTTACCTCATACTGCGCCGGCAACTGTGTCATAATAAAAGTTCCGCTGCTCGAGAGGCGTGTGTCGTGCAATCGCTCCAGCGGCCTCGTTCAGCTCCCACAACACTCGGTCCTGCTTTGCTTCATACTACAAAAATGTTAATAATATCATCCATGGACATGATTTGTTCCCGAGTCTCAATCCCTATTCTTTTGCACCGTCTGTTGAGGTGAAGACCACATGTCCCAATATTCCGCTCTAAAACTTGGCATCATCAAGCTACGCCTTTGTTTTGAATAGGCTTCTAGCGACCTCTAGCGGACAAAATTATTACATATTGTACCTTTAAGCTAAATTGCCCATGTAGTTTAAAGTAAAATAAGAGCTCTTATAGGACAACATAAGCAGTCTTCAAGGCATTTGCCCATACAGGCTTCACAGGACCATGATTCATAATTGAAACACATTACACCATCTAGATAAGAATACAATTAGGCCTATAGATTAAAAAAGCTTAAAAGAAATGCACAACTTGGCAACGTCAGCAACGCATTAAGTATAAAACCAATAATGTAGTGGCATTTATAGCACTATAAAGTGCTTGATTACACCACTTGAGAAGTGTGAATGACAAATTATAGTGTTGAACACAGGCAAAAGAGTGGTAGGCATGTTTCAGCCAATAGGGAATCAGTAAAATTCTGTTCCCAAAAGCAGTTCATAATTTTCATGTGAATGTTGTTCCAAAAATAGCCACCAAGCTTTCTGTGAGCATTCAGATGGGGCTTAATTTCGTTAATAATAACGTTGTGGTAATTTTTTTTTAAAGAATTATGGCAGGAACATTCCAGTGGATATTAAAGACTAGAGCAACACCTGGTAAATTGCCTATTCATATGTTAACACATCATGTTATGTGAATGAATGAATGAATGAATGAATAAGAACATTTAAATATCAAATGATTTCAATTATCTGCGTGGGTACTGAGCTAGGACTCTTCTTATGGGGTTGTGGTGTGAACACGCCGCCATCTAGTGGCTAAAATGACTCACATCTATAATTGTGGCATATAGCGTCAATATGATAACAGGCTAAATTAAAGAGATGGAATCACTTAAGAACTGCTGTGTGACCTTACATGAACAAATATAATGGCTGGAACGGACACAGAGATTGCAGATTTTGCAGAAAACCTTAAAAACAACAACAACAACAAAAAAAACGTTGCAGTGAATAAACTGTGTGGACCCCATTGCCACCTATCTCTATTCTTTAGAAATGGGAATACCTAGCTTATATAGTCTGATTCTCTCCATTATGCAAATAAAATAAGAATGCTGCACATTACAGCCATTGGCAGCTATTTGATTGCTATTTTTGTATAATGTTTCCAACACAGGGGTTAAAAAGTAATTTACAGACACCAAACTCCTTAAAGGATTAGTCCACTTTCAAACAAAAATTCCCTGATAATTTACTCACCCCCATGTCATCCAAGATGTCCATGTCCTTCTTTCTTCAGTCGAAAAGAAATTAAGGTTTTTGATGAAAACATTCCAGGACTTTTCTCCTTAAAGTGGACTTCAATGGTCTCCAAACGGTTGAAGGTCAAAATTACAGTTTCAGTGCAGCTTCAAAGGGCTTTAAACGATACCAGACAAGGAATAAGGGTCTTATCTAATGAAACGGTCGGTCATTTTCTTAAAAAAAAATGAAAATGTCTATGCTTTATAGACACAAATGATGGCATCACAAGTGCTTCCACCTATTCTACGCCTTCCCTATTCTACTTACGGAAAGCTTAAGCTTAATAGGGAAGGTGTAGGACATACAGCATAAGCTTTTTGAAGAATACAGAAAGCGGAAGCACTTGTTCATTTCAGATCATTTGTGTTTATAAAGCATATACATTTTTTTTTTTTTTAGAAAATGACAGATCATTTCGCTAGATAAGATCCTTATTCTTCGACTGAAGAAAGAAGGTCATGGACATCTTGGATGACATGGGGGTGAGTAAATTATCATGAAATTTTTATTTGAAAGTGGACTAATCCTTTAATAGTTACTCCTTAATAGTTGGGGGTAACGCATTACACGTAACTTGAGTTAGGTTCTAACGCATTACTTTTTCAATTTACAACAAAATATCTAAGTCACATTTATTGACTGAAAGCTCTCCTGTCCCCATGCTGAGAGAAATAAAGTGCAGAGGTGCTGTGCGCATTGTGTGAACATGATGGTTATTGTAGTTCTAGACTCAATGTGAACACTCTTCTTGAATCCAGGCAGCACAGCTGAAAGGTTTGTTTGAGCTGTACTCTCTACTAACTGTACAGGCGTAAATATGCATTTCCTTCAGCCTGAGGCTTATTCATTTCACTTTTGGTGATAAGGGCCTTATCATTTGCCAAAAATGTTGTTGTTATTATAAAAAACAAACAAGCAAGCCCAGCCCAGATGAGAAACAGTAACGTAAAAGTAATGTAACACATTACTTTTCATAAAAAGTAACTAAGTAACGCAATTAGTTACTTTTTTAGGATGTAAGGCAATATTGAAATGCATTACTTTTAAAAGTAACTTTCACCAACACTGACAATTACAAACAAGACTGCATCTCCATGTTCATTCAGATAAAAAAAAAATAAATTAAATACAATTCATATGCTGCTTTTATATCTGATTTGAATATGCAATCCTGCCATTTGTTTACAGATTTGCTTTAATATAGCCTAGTTTTCTACTATGCATACTTTATAGTGTCACATTGACTCAAAACAGAACAAAAAATGTTACTATCGGATAATAATCACCTTTATGAAGTTTTTTTTCAAATTGAGGGGATATTAACGTTTAATTTTTAAATTACTATTATTATTTTTTACATATAAGTACTTTAATACACAAAAGCCAGTTTCAACAGAACATGAGTTAAAATAAACAGTACAAAGTGAGGATATCCAAGTGTTTGAAATATGTTGATTGCGCAAGAACAGATGCAACAAAGATTATTGCTTAGCTTCCGTACATTTAAAGCCAGTGCTCTCACACTTTAAACCTTATGTTCTGTTGAACTTTACTTTCTTTTTTGGGGAGGTTCTGTATACAATTATGATGATAATAATAATAATAAAATGAATCCATATTTTCTCTTAAAATTATGTTAGAGTTAATCTGACCAAATACAAACTCAGTACAAATTAAGTAGCCTATTATTAAAGTTTTATGTGCAGACATGCACTTTTGTTATTTTATGTTGTTTTATGTTTCAGAAATGTAGAGCATGTTTACAACCTGTGGTCTCCGAGACTCTTAGGAAGACACGTTATGAAACTGAAACTTTTGAAACATGTTATAAAATTTTCCTAAAATCAGCAAAAACCATGTATTAACATTATACTTAAGCTATTAAAAGTTGGTTTAAACG
Source organism: Megalobrama amblycephala (assembly GCF_018812025.1). NCBI lineage: Eukaryota > Metazoa > Chordata > Actinopteri > Cypriniformes > Xenocyprididae > Megalobrama > Megalobrama amblycephala. Next base: position 13,997,244 of record NC_063048.1, on the reverse strand, counting down.
GTTAAACTAAACTCAAAACCTGTGGTAATCGTTTCTATGGGTAACTGCAGCAAACATAGGTTCACTGGAAGACATGAATTACAGTCGGAGAATTGCGGTTTGGACCTTTGTGAGTCTCACATCTGCTCGGGATGTAAGACGCGTCTCGTAACTCAGACAAGGAGATGGGTTAGTGTGATAGCGGTCCAACCGATTTGCGATTCGCTACACAGTAAATAAGACGTGCATTTGTTTGGGAATAGTTGATGATTAAATTCAGGGCAAAGTGCATGACTACACAAGTCAGACGTCGAGTATCATCGCCATTGCATAACTTTAACTTCCATGTATCTGAAGTTGGGCACCAGGATTTGAGCGCTATGTGGTACTTTTGCGATGTTTTCGGCCGTATATGGCAATCACCGTTTATTTTGTTTTATTTGTTGGCGTTTTGGGTCGCACCTGCGTTCCTGCATCCACAGTGTTTGGATTTTAAACCCCCCTTTCAGCCTCAACAAGAGCTTCAGTTCTGTCAAATGTATAAATACTTCGGCTGCTGTGACTATGCCAGGGACCAAGAGCTGATGGCAAAATACTATCGGATAATGGAAAACTTCGATTATTATGAATATTCGAACTGTGCCGCGTACATTCAGGATCTGCTTTGTCAGGTAAGTTTGGTTGTCGGCACAATTATGAAACGATATTTTTTGTTTAGTTTGTTGCTTTGTAAATGTACTCGAACCATTGCTTGGTTGCCTCTCAACACGTACCGCAATTTGCAGCCATAAATTGTAAACTATAACGTCCAACTGTCTGCTAGCGTTGGCAATGATTTGAAACACGGTTGGTTGGTGAGGGTCCAAATGACGTCACTAGAGAAGTCTCTTTCTTGCCAATAGGCCTATTGATATTATTAACAAACCGAACCTTGTAAATAGTTCATATCCTACTGAAAATATGTGTAAGAAAAAAAAAAAAAAAAACGTACTTGATAAGGAACAGACATTATATCAAAATAGAAACACAGGTTCAAGAGACTTAACACTTCAACACCCACTTCAAGAGAATAGCATTTGAAATAGAAATCATATAGGCTATGGGTCAATGACGAGTCGTTTTTTTTTTTTTTTTTTTTGTCCAAAGGCCTTAATAATAATAAAAAACAAAGATATGACATCCGAAGTATGAGTCAGTTCAACTAGATCTCTTTTATTGAATCCGGAAGGTTTTAAATATATTTTGTTACATATAAAGGTATTTTAAAGATTTTGAAGTGTCAAAAAGTCATTCGGTTTAACCGTCCAAAGGCCAATACAGCCATTTCATTTGTGATTAAAAAAAATCTTAAAATGTATTATGTATCTATTTTTTATTATGGCATGTTTTTATAAGATCATATATTAACAAAATGGTATTAAAATTCTGTGTAGAAGTCGTTGCTTTGTTATGAGAAATGCTATGTTATTGATGTCATTTGGAATAACCAATAAAAATGGACCATTTTGGATCAAGTCATGTGGTCAATATCATGTGACAGGATGTGACATCATTCAGACACCTGCAAAGGACCACATGGTCGTGAAGCAAAGTAAATAACTTGAAAAATTCATGTTTTCACTTGCTCATATGCATGTCCCGAAACATCCGGTCATTCGGTAAAACCGCTATAAAACATGGAAAATGTTGTAATATTTTAAAAACTTGTACTAAATATAAAATGTTTAATTGTCCTTTTGCTAGCTATCTAGATATCAGCCTGTTAGAATTGTTTGAAAATATCGTCATTCGGTATAACCAAAAGTGTCATTCGGTAAAACTGAAATTTTGGTTAACCCGAATTTTTTGATGACACATTTGTAATGTGTAATGTAACATAATAATTTTGATCAGTTTAATGCATCCCTGGTGAAAAGTATTCTTTTAAATTCCTTGGCAATAGCTAGCAACCAGACAGAACACCCTATAGCAAGACCCTAGCAACCATTCGGGCCAAATTAGAAACCTATGCTAAATATAGCTGTCTATTTTAAACGTTTAGGTTCAGGAGTAAGTTACATGTCTAGCGGTCACATAGAAACTTCAGGGATTGCTTTTTTCCCAGTGCAGCGTGGGCCACTGTAAACACTACATTGAGGTTTAAGTGGCTGTGGTTTCACAGAGTGTTGAATGTGGGAAAGCAGACATGACTATTCAAATGCATTGCTTGAAGCTGGCACGACTCGGTTACATCCCCCACTTTTCCTGTTTCTCTTCTTCAGGAATGCTCTCCATATGCTGCTCACCTTTTTGATGCCGAAGACCCCAGCACGCCTTTACGGACCATACCTGGACTCTGCCCAGACTATTGCTCTCAATTCCATTCCAAGTGCAGATCCTTTATTACCTTGTTGTCTGATGATCCACGTCTTCTAGAACTTGAGCATGACCAGCGCAGGCTTTGTCAGTACCTAGAGCTGGATGACCCAGATTACTGCTATCCTCATCTGCTGAGTAATGAACGCTTGACCAAAAATCTTGGCCGCACCTGCAGCGGATCCTGAGGGCTGCTTGCAGCTGTGTTTAGAGGAGGTAGCCAATGGACTCAGAAATCCTCTTGCCATGGTTCACGCCAATGATGGCACGCACAGGTTTTTTGTTGCTGAACAAGTTGGCCTGGTCTGGGTGTACCTTCCAGATCGATCAAAGCTTGAAAATCCATTTCTAAACATCACAAAGGCTGTGTTGACATCTCCATGGGAAGGCGATGAAAGAGGATTTTTGGGACTCACCTTTCACCCCAACTTTAAATACAATGGAAAGCTATATGTATACTACTCTGTTGAGGTGGGCTTTGATGAGAGAATCCGTATCAGTGAGTTCCGTATCTCTTCTACGGATATGAATGTAGTTGACCATGGTTCAGAGAGGTGAGCAGATGTTTTTCTTTGACCAAACTTTCTTAAAAATAATGGTTCCAGTGCAATAGAAGAACCATTTTGGGTTCCTCAGAGAACCTTTCTGCGAAAAGTTCTTAAAAGAACCCATTTTTTCTTATTGTGAAAAATATTTTGATAATCTGAAGTAACTTTTTCCGATTTATAGTACCTTTTGAGCAATGGAAAGGTTCCATGGATGTTATAGGGTTTACCCAAAAATGAAAATTTACTCACCCTTAAGCCCTTAAGGTGTATATGACTTTCTTCTTTCAGTCAAACACAATCAAAGCTATATTAAAATATTCTGACACTTCCAAGCTTTATAATGGGAGTGAATAGCAAGATTTTGAGGACCAAAAAAGCACATCCGTCATAAAAGTAATCCATACAGCTCCAGGGGGTTAATAAAGGCCTCCTGAAGTGAATCAATGCATTTTTGTAAGAAAAATATCCATATTTATAACTTTATAAACTATAATCACTGGCTTCCGTATTTGAGTCGATTCCAGCGGAAGAGTAAACTTTGACCTGATGCATGACGTATTGATAAATGTGGAAGCGCAGAGTATAGAGAAAAACAAAACCGGTCACGAATTAGGAGTCTAAAATGAAAATTTTTAAAGAGAAATGTTGGAGGAGCTTGAGTTTGTTGCCAATCCCTCTTCGTTTGAATGGTGAGTGGTGTGTACTCTCACCTAAGCTTATGCTACGCCTACGTCCTACGTCATACACCGGAACTAGGCTCTTGTGAATGCGCGGATAGACGTTACCGGAAGCTCGTTAAATTTTGAGAAAAAAGTCTAAATAAAATGTTGAGAATAAACTCATTAAATTATGAGAAAAAACTTCAGTAAGGCCATTTCAACCCCTGGAAAAAAGCTGTATGGATAAACTTTGTTGATGGATGGATGTGCTTATTAAATTACGAGAAAAAATCTCGTTACTATTCACTCGAGAAATAAAGCTTGGAAGAACCAGGATAGTTGAGAATATAACTCCGATTGTGTAAATTGACTGAAAGAAAAAGTCGTATAACATTACGAGAACAAATTGAGGGTGAGTAAATTGTGAGAATAATTTGACGTTAAATTTCGAGAACTAACCCTTTAAGATAAAATGTTGAGAATTAGGGACTCATTAAATTATGAGAATAAAGTCATTAAATTACAAGAAAAAAGTTGTTAAATTACGAGAACAAATTCGTTAAATTATGAGAAAAATGACGTTAAATTACGAGAAAAAAAGTCAAGTTAAAATGTTGAGAATAAACTCATTAAATTATGAGAATAAAGTCATTAAATTACGAGAAAAAAGTCATTAAATTATGAGAATGAAGTCATTAAATTACAAGAAAAAGTCGTTAAATTACGAGAACAAATTAGTTAAATTATGAGAAAAATGACGTTAAATTTTGAGAAAAAAGTCAAGATAAAATGTTGAGAATAAACTCATTAAATTATGAGAATAAAGTAATTAAATTACGAGAAAAAAGTCATTAAATTATGAGAATAAAGTCATTAAATTACAAGAAAAAGTCGTTAAATTACGAGAACAAATTAGTTAAATTATGAGAAAAATTACGTTAAATTTCGAGAAAAAAGTCAAGATAAAATGTTGAGAATAAACTCATTAAATTATGAGAATAAAGTCATTAAATTACAAGAAAAAAGTCATTAAATTATGAGAACAAATTCGTAATTTAACAAATTTGTTCTCGTAATTTAACGACTTTTTTCTCATAATTTAACGACTTTATTCTCAACATTTTATCTTGACTTTTTTCTCGAAATTTAACAAGTTTTTTTCTCTTAATTTAACGAGTTTATTCTCAACATTTTATTTTGACTTTTTTCTCAATTTAACGAGTTTTTTCTCGTAATTTAACGAGTTTATTCTCAACATTTTATCTTGACTTTTTTCTCGAAATTTAACGAGTTTTTTCTCATAATTTAACGAGTTTATTCTCAACATTTTATCTCGACTTTTTTCTCGAAATTTAATGAGTATTTTCTCATAATTTAACGAGTTTATTCTCAACATTTTATCTCGACTTTTTTTCTTGAGTATTTTCTCGAAATTTAACAACTTTAATCTCGAGATGGTTTTATTTTTTTTATTATTGCTTGGCCCTAATCCTCTTCCGTATTTAAAGGTTCTTCATATTAATGCAAATAAAGAACGTTTATTTTTAAGAGTGTATGCTTTCAATAATTTCAACTGAGCGTTCAATACTCCACATATCTTCATGTCCCCTCAGAATCATTTTAGAGATCGATGAACCTGCTTCTAATCACAATGGTGGGCAGCTACTCTTCGCCGATGACGGATACTTATACATCTTCACTGGGGATGGTGGAATGGCAGGAGATCCATTTGGGAAATTCGGAAATGCACAGAACAAGTAAGTTTAGATGATTAGTCTGGGACTCAACTCTGATATTACTTGAATATTTTTTTACAAGACGCTAAATTCAGTTTGGTACAAGAAGGACAGATAATTTTCCATCTCTTATCTGGATTATGCTGCTAGATCTGCCCTTTTGGGAAAGGTTCTTCGCATTGATGTAGATGACAACGAAAGGGGGCCACTGTATAAAATCCCACCAGACAATCCGTTCGTACATGAACCCAACGCTCGTCCCGAGGTGTATGCCTATGGGGTGAGGAACATGTGGAGATGCTCTGTAGACAGAGGGGATCCGAACACTAAGGAAGGAAAAGGACGAATTTTCTGTGGGGATGTGGGCCAGAATAAGTATGAGGAAGTAGACATTGTGGAGAAGGGCCGGAATTATGGCTGGAGAGCAAAAGAGGGTTTCTCTTGTTACGACAAAAAACTCTGTGCCAACAGCTCCTTAGGTGGGAATACAGTTACTCTCATTTTTTATTGAATGGATGGACATATGCGTGTCTTTTTCAACCTATAAAGTCTTTTGTGCTGTATCCTCTTTTACTTTTAGATGATGTTCTTCCAATTTACGCATATCCACACAAAATGGGGAAATCGGTCACAGGTGGATATGTTTACAGAGGCTGTGAAAATCCAAATTTAAATGGCATGTACATATTTGGAGACTTCATGAGTGGGTAAGTAATGATTTAAAAAAAGATATTAATGCTTTCATTCATAAAGGTTGTATTGCGGTGTAGAGTTTGACAAAATATTTATACAAATGCAGTTTGAACTTGGTATTTATCAAAGAATCCTAGAAAAACAAATGTTTTATGGCTTCCACAAAAATATTAAGCAGCATAATAATAAATGTTTCTTGAGCAACAAATCAGCATATTAGAATGATTTCTGAAGGATCATGTGACACTGAAGACTGGAGTAATGATGCTGAAAATTCAGCTTTAACATCGCAGGAATAAATTACATTTTCAAATAGATTATTTATTAGATTATTACTTATAGATTATTATATATTGTAATTATATTTCTCAGTATTACTGAGTTTATTGTATTTTTTATCAAATAAATGCAACCTTGGTGAGCTAAGCATAAGGGACTTTTTTAAAAGGCATTAAAATCTTTTGAATAGTAGTGTATATGTTGTTGTTGTACTTGAAGTTATAAGTAATTTCACTTTCAGAATGACAAACATTGTTTTCAATGTGAACTTTATAAATTCCCAGACGCCTGATGAGTTTAAAGGAAAACAGAAACACACACAGTTGGGAATACAATGAGATCTGCATGGGTGTGGGGCTGACTTGTTCATTTCCAGGGATCATCAACAATTACTATCCATACATCATTTCGTTTGCAGAGGACGAAGCAGGTATGTACAAGAAAGGCTATATGTTCCTTTAGACACTTTATATGCTGCATAAATTAGTCGCTAATGCCTCCTAGTGGACAAAAATCCATTTCGAGTTTTATATTAATTTGATCAGTATTTTATGTGACTTAATTTGTGTTCTCTGTGACCAGGTGAACTCTATTTCATGTCCACCGAAATACCAAGTGCAACATCTCCTACAGGCGTTGTGTACAAGATTGTTGACCCCTCAAGGTATTCTTTTTTATCACAATCTCAGGTGTGCAAAGATCAGCATGTGTTGCCTCTTAACAGACTTTAATCTCAAAAGATGAAAATGCTCTGTTGGCAGCAATACATGCTGTAATCTCTCTCTCTCTCTCTCTCTCTCTCTCTCTGTCTCTCTCACTCTTTACGTCTCAAATTATACACAAATTTTAACAGAATAACATAATAATAACATAATAGTGCTTTTATAACATTTAAACCTTCACATTTCGGCTTATAAATCCTCCAGAAATTGACCCCTGTTTGCTTCTATTGTCTTCTAAGTGTCTCACCATAACCTAAATTTTAGCTACTGTTAAAGAAAACAAGAGACAAGATTAAATTAATTCTGTGGTAATCAAAATTAGACCATAAATGCTGTTGATCTCAACTGGTATTGAACCCAGAATATTTATTAAAACATTAAAATGCTCTCCCTGCTTTATTACAGACGTGCACCTCCAGGAAAATGTCATTATGAGCCACTTTCAGTTCGTGTTAAGAGCAATCTTATACCATTCAAGCCAATGGAAAGTAAGTTTTCTTCCTTTTTAAGAGATCTTAAGGTTAGGCTCTAAATGAACTACACCATGTACGCACAACTTCAATGCCACCACCACTAACTCTTTTCAATCTTGATTTAATATCTACAATTAGGAAAGTTTGAGTTAGAATAGTTTTCAAGATCATGAGTATTAAAGGAAAATAGGCTAATTTTCCAACTCCCCTAGAGTTAAACAGTTGAGTTTTACCGTTTTCGAATCCATTCAGGTGATCTCCGGGTCTGGCGGTACCACTTTTAGCATAGCTTAGCATAGTTCATTGAATCTGATTAGACCGTTAGCATCTCACTCAAAAATGACCAAAGAGTTTCAATATTTTTCCTATTTAAAACTTGACTCTTCTGTAGTTACATCGTGTACTAAGAACGACGGAAAATGAAAAATTGCGATTTTCTTGGCCGATATGGCTAGGAACTATACTCTCATTCTGGCGTAATAATCAAGGAACTCTGTTGCCGTACGATGGGTGCAGCAGGCGCAATGATATTAATGATATTGCAAGGCACGCTCCCTGTGCGATGATAATATCATTGCGCCTGCTGCACCCATCGAACGGCAGCAAAAAAAAAAAAACAGAAACTCTTTGGTCATTTTTGAGCGAGATGCTAACGGTCTAATCAGATTCAATGAACTATGCTAAGCTATGCTAAAAGTGGTACCGCCAGACCTGGAGATCAGCTGAATGGATTCGAAAATGGTAAAACTCAACTATTTTCAAAAAAAGTGGAGTGTTCCTTTAACACAATTAGGCTGTGGAACCACACTAGTGAGTATAAGAGTTTTCCAGTTCGGTGTGATGTTTAATATCCCTGAAAGCCCCTGTAGTCCCATTTAGCCACTTTCTTAAGATACTTAAAATCTTTTTAAAAAAAATCAAGAGTGGGGTACTGCTGATGTGTTTTATGTTGAGTAGAGTAAAACATGAAAATATCTTGAGATTGTGTTAACCATAGACCTTATTTCAGACATTTAAAGGTGGGGTAAGCCATATTTCAACACTGTTTGGAAGTTAGTCAGGCGACACCAACAACAAATGCGTAGCCAATCAGCATTAGGGGTTGTATAGCGGTCGAGGAGACAGAATGAGCAAGGGGGAGATTTGAAGGAAAACTGCAGAAAGAGAGATGATGAGACACAATACAAAAGAGCTCAAAAGAATATCACTGGAATGAAGGTTTATGATTGGGCAAGTGCTTTAGGACCCGTGTTTAAGCTGTATAAGCGGGAAGGCCTGAAAACAGATGCGGAGGCTGCTTTGATTCCGCTTCACATGTGAGTAACACTGGGTTTGAGTGTCATTGATTGTCTGGAGCTGCTGTGCTTTTGGCGACTAACAACAAACTCTTGTTTGTATTTACTTTTGTGTTCTGTACGTTCATTTTTTGCGCTTCCTTGTCGTTCTTTCATCATTTTGTTGCGTCAGCTGTGATAAATATCCACTCTCGCACTGTGTGTGTAACATTGGTGAGATAGTGAGAGTTGAGCAGGTAAACCACTGCGCACTGACAACCACTAGAGAATGCAGTGTTTAGCGTCATTGTTAATGCACTCACCTCGCCTGCCAGCAGCGATCGGGCCGGGGTTCGAGACCAACTCGGAGTAGGGTGGTTAGGATTGGAGGGTGAGTTTTGGGGGCAGAGCAATGAAGAGAGGGGTGTGTTTGTTTGGGTTGATTTCAAATATCAACAATGTCCAACAGCGTTTTTTAAAAATGGCTTACCCCACCTTTAACCAAAACCCATTAAAAAACCCATTGACTTCAGGACAATAGAACCGGAGTGATTCTATTTAGGACTCTATAACAACATGATTGAGTAACTGATTTTTGTATAAATCCTCCTTTTCACAGCATTGATAGGAGTCCATGTTCCAACAAAGCAACCCGGACTCTCAAATGCAGAGGGAGATCCTGAAGATGGCTCAAAAGACTGGCTTCAAGAGCTGCTGGACATCTACAATGAGCTAGATGGGCAGATCACCACCACACCAATCACCCCAACTACACCCAAGCCCATCAGAACGTCCAGACAGCGGAAGGGTAGACGCAGGAAGGGCAAGCACAAGAACGGAGCGGTGAGATTAGTCGGGGATGAAGAGGGTCGGAGGGATCGGGGAAGGGTGGAAGTACACGCAAATGGGGAATGGGGAACCGTTTGTGATGATCTCTGGAACACCAAGAATGCCGTAGTGGTCTGCCGGCAGCTCGGGTTCCACCATGCACTTAAGGCTGCCAAGCACGGCGAGTTTGGGGAAGGGACGGACCTGAAGATTATTTTGGATGATGTGCAGTGTGAGGGGACCGAGGAAACTCTCTTGGATTGTCAGCACGCTGGGATTGGCACACACAACTGCGCTCACTACGAAGATGCAGGAGTGATATGTGGAAATTCAGATTCAGGCCTAGTATAATCTGAAACGTTTCAGATACAATGTTTTTGTTATTAGTTGTAGCACATACCTCATCTTTTCCAACTGCAACAGAGAAGACATATGGACTTTTTTCTCAGTCGCTTTGGTACATTTCTCGAATCACCCTTAACATTGCAAACCACTAAGGGCATTTCTCGAAACAATTTGTGCAAAGAACACCACGTAATAGATGTCCTGCAAAAGCTTCTAACTTCCATAAATCATACAGAAAAGAAAAAGACAAGTATACAGTATTACAGTACAGTGCACATTGTTGGATTACCATTGTAAGATTGGATTGGCCATTGTTAGGCCATGATTGAGAACCTTGTTTCACATAGTGGCCTTTATTTAATCAGAAACTTGCCTATGTCCTCTGCCTTTTCTGCCTACCTTTTTGACCTTTTTTAATTTCTTTCTTGTTCTTTCATTGTCAGAAATTGTAACACTGTGTTGTGCTCTGTCTATATATGCTAGCCAAATGAAGCTTCATGAGATGCGCCTCTGGGGTATTTTACAGAACTGGTTGATCATTGGTTGATCAAATAATTTTACATTTTCTTCATTAGTGAAATTCAAGATTTACCTGCGCAATTCATCAATTCAGGACACATTTGCCTAAAAGTCTAAAAGAAATTTATAGAAAATATGCTTGACAGATTATGAAAACTAGTTAAACCATTTTGCATTTACTGACTTATGCAATGTAAGGCAATGTAAGACTACGTAAGACTACGTAAGACTATTGAACAGAGAACCAGTAGGCATATAATATATTATGATCAACATGACAAGCAATTGATAATGTAGGAAACAGCAGAAATCAATTGCATGAATGTACCATTGACAGTTTGTTCAAAAGAATGAGAAATTGCGTAAAGATGTGTACAAGTGACTTGATGGTGTGGAGGTTGAATAAGTAGTTTTGAGAATTTCAATTGTGAATGAGAAATGTACCAAAGTGGCTGAGAAAACTAAAAAGTCATTTTTGAGTTTAGTTTAAATCATAACTAAACAGTAATGTTAAGGCTTTTTGTGCTCAAATTCATAAACCTATGTGGATGTTTTACTAGTTTGAATCAATTAAGTTTTGTTGTCATCTTTACGAAACTTCTGTAACAGTTCATTTAGCATCATTCATTGACATAAATAAATTTGGAATGAGACCATTTTTGTGATTATTTTAAACCAACACAAAACATGAGAAAAACAAAATCATGTATCACTTACAACTTAAATGACTTTTGTACGTTCCTTTGTATATTTTGAAGTACCCTGGTGTACAAATAGTCTACCATAATAGCCTATATGAATATGGTACTCATTTGTATAATGGAACGATCACTTTTCACTTCAGCTGCAGTGCTATCGTGAATATACACGCAACAACAACTGGCAATCTATACGTTTTGTTACTTTGAGAGATTGAACTTTTTGTATAGGGGAGAGTGGGGTAAAGTGGGACATTTTTTACATTTGCTCCCCTCTAAGCGAGCTAAAATGATATATCAGTAAAATTTACACCTTTCCCATTAATTCAGGATGTTTCCTAGCCATGGCAATGATCAGAATGTATTCAGGATGAAGATCCGTGAAAATATGATTGTTTTTAAAAAAGTCATCTTGTGTCTCACTTTACCCCAGTTTAGGGGTAAACTGAGACAGACCACAAAAATCAAGGGGGGTAAAGTGAACCAGCTGGGGGTAAACTGATCCACTTACTTTTTCCACTGTGAAACTACCATAACAACACTTGTTGTAACCGTTTGAATCCTGACAGCTAGTTTGACAACCACACATTCCAGAACTAACGTCGGACTAGTAACAAAATCATGGGGATTGGTCAATTAAGCACTTTCCAAATACAACATAATATAATTCAAAATATTTTAATTAACATAAATGACAGATAGAACCAGTTAGATTAGAACACAGTCTGGGTGTCAGAACACAGGACCCTTAGGGTGCGTTCACACTTGTCATGTTTGGTTCAATTAAAACAAACCCTGGTGCGATTGCTCAGTTAGTGCGGTTCATTTGAACATATGTGAACGCTGCCTAAAAAGAAACCCTAAAAAGGATAGAATCCTCACGCATGTTGGTTTTTCTTGTCATAGTCGCAAGTTTGCCCATCACAGGCATCAGACGCGCGTCTCGTTTGTGTGTGTAACGGATGGATTCCTGCCGCTATTTTGACTACTTTACACATTTTATGAGCTCTTCATGAGTTCCCAGCTGGTCAAAATTAGCCTGGGTGCCAGCCCGAACCCCGCCCACAACATTTTTTGGACGTGAAGTTCGGTCTGGACTCGATCCATTGTGGAGTAATTATGCTCGGCTCCAGAAGGCCGAGCCAATCAAATTGCCAGGGCGGGCTTTAATCGATGATGGACAGGATATCTGCGGTTACGTAACCACCCACGTCATCAAAGAGCGCTTGGGTTGAATTGGTTTCCACCAACGATGACTGCAGCTGGAGAAGTAAGATGTTTAGATTCCGCTATCACGTCTGTAATGAAAGAAATCGACAGCGCATTAATTTTAAAAGACGAACAAAGAACCGCAATCAAGGCATTTGTCGATGGGAAAGATGTGTTTGCCGTCCTTCCAACGGGATTCGGCAAAAGTTTAAGTACAAGTTCAACATACGTCACTTACTGCGTTGCTCTGATTGGTTGTAGGTCTATCCAATTGAGTGCAGAGTTTTTTTTTTTTACTGGTTCGGTTAAGACACGCCCCATAATTCAAGTGCAATGGAGCAGTATCAGACTCACATTCTGCCTAGAATATGAGTATGACGAAGTCAGGCTAGGTCAAAATACCATCACATGCAGGCTACACACACACAACAAGCGCATTTACCTCAGCACACAGCATTGTTTTGGATGTTTGTTAAAGGTACAATCTGTAATATTTTTTTCCGCTAGAGGTCACTAGAAGCCTATTCAAAACAAAGGCGTAGTTTGATGACTCCAAGTTTTAGAGCGGAAACTTGGGACATGTGGTCTCCATCTCAACGGACGGTGCAAAAGAATAGGAATTGAAGAACTCATGTTATGGATGCGATTATTAACGTTACTGTAGTATGAAGCAGAGCAGGAGCGAGTGTTGTGGAGCTGAACGAGGAGCTGGAGCGATTGATCAACACGCCCCACGAGCAGCGGGACTTTTATTATGTCACAGTCGCCGGCGCCGCTTCCACTTTTCCGGTCATGAGTATGAGGTTTACGGGAGCTGTCTTTGTCGACAGAACCAGCGGCAGATGGTAAACAGTAATTATGATCCATAAATAAGTAACACAATCCACCATAAAACATGCAAGAAGTAAATAAGGAACTGCTTGAAGCAAGCTAGTGGTTTGCTGGACTCTTCCGCATTTGTCCACGACACTGTTGTCATGTGGTTTCTACGTCAGTAAAGGTGGTAACAAAGGGTAACTGACGTCATTGACAGGCGACTGCACTGCCCCGTGTCACTGTTTAGAATGGGAATTTTCTCATGATTTACAAGTAGTTGAATACATTAGAGATATTGTTAGTAATCAGCTGGACAACACTAGCCTAGTGGTTTTTGGATATTTTACTGCGAATATCTTACAGATTGTACCTTTAAGTTCCAATTCAAAATTGGCAATACGTCATAAAATCTGACCAATCACGTTGTGAATGTATTGAACGTAATGAACTCAAGGTTCGGTATCTTTTGGTTTGGTGATAAAATTGCCAATCTGAACGCTAATTGGACCAGGACTACATTTTTTTTTTTCTTCTTTGGTCCGTACCAAATATAACCAAACGAACCGAACTACAAGTGTGAACGGACCCTTAGAGCCAGCTAGTGTCTGGAGGTCAGAGCAAAGCACAATCAGAACCAGCTAGAACAGCCTGGGGACTCAGAACACAGGACTAGACCCACCTGTATTAGAACATCAGCCGCCTACTGTCATACTCTACAACTAGGCCTACTCTACAATCCAGCCCTGAAGGTTACAGGGAAAGATGAGGAGTTGATCTCTCCATCTCTCCAGGCCTTTTAGGTTGAGGCAGCTTCTTTACCACATCACTTTTAGGAACATGTGCCACATCATTCTCCTCGAGGGGTGTTTTGCCCCAGAGGTTGTCTTCCTGGTGTTTTGCCTTGGCATGATGGCTTTTCTACAATGTTTATGACATTAAAAATAAAACATATGTAATGTAATATTACATTAAAATATGTTTGACTAAATTTAACTTGTGCCTCATGTCTCACTTTACCCCAAAGCATTTGTCTCACTTTACCCCACCACTACATTTTAGAAAAAAAACAATCTCTCTTAGCAATTCAGGATAATCTTCAGCTAGCATCATCACATGGTTTTATATGTTGATAGTTCATCAACATGTATGATATAAGTTTTTCTACCTGAATCAGTTTGCTTTGGCACAACAGTTGATTAAGTTGACCGCAAGAAAATTTACTTTTATATGCAAAAAATATATTTTTGTGAAAAAAACATGCTTAGCACAGCACCATGAGGTCCTCTCCTTCATGGCCAAGGGGAAATGTGAGGGGCTTGAAAACATAATTGTCACATAACCACAAATGTGTTCCTTTGTCGAGATACAGGGGGTGTCTCACATTACCCGATGTCTCACATTACCCCACTCTCCCCTATAGTGAATATTTTTTGAGCGCTTTAGCATTTTACACAGTTGCTACTATTCGTTTGCTAAACATTTGTAGATAAATACAATATTAAAATATGTAAAATATGTATAATTAAAACAAAGAAAATGTCTTCGAAGAATATTAAGTTTTATCGTAGTGATAAACTATATTATATCTTATTTTGTTTTTCGTTTCGTTTTATCGTAACGTTTATTAGCCATTAGCTAGTTAGCATACAGCAACTTGGCTCCATAGCTCAGTGGTTAGAGCACTGGTCTTGTAAACCAGGGGTCGCGAGTTCGATCCTCGCTGGGGCCTTCATCCTTTTCTCTAATCTTTACAAACACGAGTAGTTTTATTTTGAAGTGAAACTGAATGTTAGAAGAATAACACAATGAATCAAAGCAGAATGTAGGCAAAGGATGTTTTAAGGCAGATGTGAATATAAAAGTTATTTTAACTTGGAAACGTAAAATCATTTATTTTCTGCAAAATCCTTTTTTTATCTTTTTATGAGTTATGTTTAAGCATTCTTTTTTTTTTTTAGCTTACTCAAGAAGTTTTTAAATCAAGGTTTTGTCTTAATAAAATAAATAAATAAAAAATAAATAAATAAACAGAATTTGAATGTAGTTGGTATTCATGTTAAAGTCCACATTCCAAAACTAAATAAGTTGTGTTATCCAACTGTGGGTAGATGACATTGTTCTCACTGCAATAATGATGTCTTTGTGTGTTGAAATCCAGCTCTGCTTTGAACGAGGTCATTGATATGCTGCGCATTCAATCACGTAGGTAGTGCCAGCCTTCTCTGCCAGCTTCCCTTCCAAATTTGGCATCAGTCTGAAAAGTAATTTAGCTCTCTGCCTCCAGAAACACATCATTTACAAAGCAGGTCTCCCTGTTAAATAGAACAGCGATGGAGAGATGAATATCATTTTAATTCCCTGTAGCTCTCATGCAATCATAATTCACTAAAATACAAATTGAGCTTTTGTAATGGCACAAAACAAACAAGGAATAAAATAAAAAGTGTCTAAAGTTCCATATCCCAGCATCCATATTCTAAAGTTCCATTCACCATATAATTATGGTTATTGTAATACCCCTCATGTAATAATGCACAAAAGGTGTGCTGTATGATTTTACCAACAGTCATATGATGCTTTTTATTACAATCAGTGAGCCATGGAGTGCTGGACCTACTGTTTATTTCAAATGAATAAAATGTGGGGTTACAGTGACACCTACTGGCATTGTAAACGAATTGCTTTTGGTAAAAGAAAAGAATGTAAACATGTCATGCCAATAGATGGCAGTGTTGCACTGCCATAAATATTCAGTGGAAATATTAAAGGGATAGTTCACCCAAAAATGAAAATTCTGTCATCATTTACTCACCCTCAGGTTGTTCCAAACCTGCATAAATTTCTTTGTTCTGCTGAATACAAAAAGGAAGATATTTTGATGAAAGTTTGTATCCAGGCACCATTGACTTCCATAGTAGGAAAAGAAATACTATCAATGATAGTATTTATATAGTCAATGAAGCCTGAACTGTTCAGTTTCCCATATTCTTCAAAATATCTTCTTTTGTGCTCAACAGAACAAAGAAATGTATACAGGTTTGGAACAACCTGAGGGTGAGTAAATGATGACAGAATTTTCATTTTTGGGTGAACTGTCTCTTTAAAAACATGCCCTGCTGGTGTGAATTTAATCAACTAATATGCACAATTCAGCAATGCAAGATTTTAATACTAAAAGCATTTTAGCATAAGTTGCAAAATAAGTCCTGTATGGACTGCTTTTTTAAAAAATAGATGAACTGTCCCTTACTAAATAAACAGATAAGGCACCCATCATATATTATAGGAATCTGCCATTAACGGTCATGGAATAAAATATTAATAATAGTCTGCCACCCATATGGTGCTTCTGCTCATCCCTCCCCCTGTCAAGAACATTAAAAGTGTGCATTTCAAAAAAATCCCGTCATTACTTTTAAAAATGGTATTTATTTTCCTTAATCACATTGGTTTAAACAGCATCTGAAGCGGAAAATTTCATGACTGAAAACCGAGCTGTGTGGAATAGCCTACATTTTCCAGATGATGACACATTATTACATGATGCAAAATCAGCAAATGTTGAAAGGTTTGACCACATGGTCCAGGATGTAGGTGGTTTTAAGCCATTTCAAATCAGAACAAACATGTCACCCCAACATGAACCCATTTCATATCTCACATTAGTCCTCCTGGTAATTATGGTCAATTATTGGGACACTAGTGAGTGCTCTCTTCTAGCAAGCTTTAAGTGGAGCACTGAACCTGAACAAATCCCATTTCCTCTCACGTTTCCCTCTCCTCTTATCATCTCCGCAGTTCTGGAGAGGCGCTGGAGCATTTCTCACTCTTACATGTCACTGCTCATCACAGTGGACACCAGGCCACATCAAACAAAGGACCTCTCAGAATAAATATGAATTTGCAAACTAACACAAAGATAAAGATAAGATAAGAAAAGAGATATTTTAGTTTGTAATAATACTTCACTAGGTGTGTTTTTGAACAAATGCAGCCTTGGTAAGCATAAGAGACATTTTAAAGGTGCCCTAGAACTTTTTAAAAAAAGATGTAATATAAGTCTAAGGTGTCCCCTGAATGTGTCTGTGAAGTTTCAGCTCAAAATACCCCATAGATTTTTTTAAATTCATTTTTTTACCTGCCTATTTTGGGGCATCATTATAAATGAGCCGATTCAGGGCTGCTGGCCCTTTAATTGCTCGTGCTCCACGCCTACGGAGCTCGCGCTTGCTTGAACAGTGCATAAACAAAGTTTACACAGCTAATGTAACCCTCACATGGATCTGTACAAAGTGTTCGTCATGCATGCGTCGGATTATGTGAGTATTGTATACTGTTATATTGTTTCATTTGATTTTGAATGAATTTGAGGCATGCTGCGTGGCTAACGGCTAATGCTACACTATTGGAGAGATTTATAAAGAATGAAGTTGTGTTTATGCATTATACAGACTGCAAGTGTTTAAAAATGAAAATAGTGACGGCTCTTGTCTCCGTGAATACAGTAAGAAACGATGGTAACTTTAACCACATTTAACAGTACATTAGCAACATGCTAACGAAACATTTAGAAAGACAATTTACAAATATCACTAAAAATATCATGATATCATGGATCATGTCAGTTATTATTGCTCCATCTGCCATTTTCGCTGTTGTTCTTGCTTGCTTACCTAGTCTGTTGATTCACCTGTGCAGATCCAGAAGTTACTGCCTGCCCTTGTCTAATGCCTTTCATAATGTTGGGAACATGGGCTGGCATATGCAAATATTACGTAACAGTCGGTGTTATGTTGAGATTCGCCTGTTCTTCGGAGGTCTTTTAAACAAATGAGATTTATATAAGAAGGAGGAAACAATGGAGTTTGAAACTCACTGTATGTCATTTCCATGTCTGAACATGTTATTTAACTATGAAGGTAAATTCATTGTGACACTCGAGGGCACCTTTAAAAAAATCTTTTGAACGGTAATATATCAATATATCATTATAAAACTTTTTTTTTAAGTATTTGGACATTTAATAATGGATCATGTCAAACTTAATTGTGATGAACTACACCTGTGGTCTGTCCAAATGTCAGACTGTTTGTTCTGAAATGAGTTTATCTTCAGTTTTATGTAACAGTTCTTTCAGTCTAGATTCAGTGGTTTAACAAACAATGAAACAAATGATCTGACGAAAGTCCATTGTTGTCATGTCGAACATTTTTCCATTTAGAAGTGTGTGTATGGCTGCAGGTCTTGTGTATTAATAGGACTGGGGTGACTGACACGAACGGGTCAGTGAATGGGTCTAGGGGTCTGTGCCTGGCTCCAGACCGGCAGGCGATCCTACATACAGCTGTTTACTCACAGCTTGAGGCCTTCCTGTGGACCTGCCCCCCTAGAGACCCTGAGCACAGCGCGGCTACTGCCCCAGCACACAATCTGGGGCTCGGCCCCAACTCCTCCCCCAAGTTAACAGCAGGTTAACATTGCATAGCTGGCAAAGATGCAGGCTGCCCATAAAACTAATAAAGTTTGATAAATGCATCTGCCATAACCCATGATGGGCTTCAAACTTTCACCTAAAAGGGATAGTTCCCTTTAACTTTTTCCAATTTTTAGTACCCTTTGAGCAATGGAAACCCAAAAATGAAAATTATCCCATGAATTACTCACCCTCAAGCCATATAGGTGTATATGACTATCTTCTTTCAGATGAATACATTCGGGGTTATATTAAATAATGTCCTGGCTCTTCAGAGTTTTATAATGGTAATGAAGCAGGCATGAGATTTTGAAGCCCAAAAAAGTGCATCTATTCATCATAAAAGTAATCCATACAGCTCCAGGGGGTTAATAAAGGCCTTCTGAAGTGAAGCAATGTGTTTTTGTAATAAAAATATCCATATTTACAACTTTATAATAACTAGAAAACAGTAAATGGCCGTACGCACAGAGTTACGTAGAAACGGTAACCTTTGACCTGATACATGATGTATTGATGAACGCGGAAGCGCATAGAGCAAAACAAAACACCGGTCATGAATTAAAAGTTTAAAATGAAAATTTTTAAAGAGAAATGTCGGAGGATTTCGATATAAGTGAAGAGGAGCTTGAGTTTGTCTTAGTTTGCTTTGACATCTAAGTTTACGATACTCCTACGTCTATGTCATTCGATGAGTTACAGGCATAGACTATAAAAAAAATATGGACGTAGTG
The DNA here is from genome assembly GCF_018812025.1 of Megalobrama amblycephala. NCBI lineage: Eukaryota > Metazoa > Chordata > Actinopteri > Cypriniformes > Xenocyprididae > Megalobrama > Megalobrama amblycephala. The sequence continues at coordinate 13,977,904 of NC_063048.1, read as the reverse complement.
TCCGTGACGTCACACGTAGGTTTCTGAAGAGCATTTTTGAAACCTAAAGCTGGCTGTTGCCATCTTGGCAGTGCGTCGCACGTCCTGATATTGCTGAGTTAGATGCGTTCCTGGGTCAACATATTTTGTTGATCCTGGAACAACATTCTAGTCTGAAAATTTAGTCTTAACCCTATTCCTACCCCTAAACCTAACCCTACCCAAGTTATCTCAAAAATCAGAGGGAAATGATAGATGAATAACACTGATGTAGAAGCACCAATGCATGATTTTAAGCCTAAACTTGACATAATCTGTAAACTTGTCCCTCAAATCTGATTGGTTGATTTGAATGTTGTTCCAGGATCAACAAAAATGTTGACCCAGGAACATGTTGAACTCAGCAATATCAGGTTATGCGTTCACTCAAGTGGCCGCGCCCTTAATTATGCAGAACTTTAAGGCTTAATATAATTTAAACGGATGAGTTATAAAAAATTCACCCCCCTCAGAGTTGTCATGAAGGGTAAAATTAACTGTATAGACCAAAACCACAATTTGTACCAGGCTGTAAACATGTTTTATTCTGCTGTAAAGTTGGGCTTTTTAACATGGGGCTCAATGAGATGCTCTCTTTTGGAGCCTGTCTCTAGTGGCCAGTCGATGAATTGCAGTTTAAGTCACTTCCCGTATTGGCTTCAAGAGAAACAGGGGGAGGTTGCCGCTTGGTTCACAGGTCACTCTTTCTCAGTAAACCAATGCATACGGCCGTTTACCAGAAGCTAGATATAGTTTATACATTTTTAAATATGGATATATTCCATCGTAGGAGAAAAAAAATTCTATGGAAGTCAATGGGTGCCGTCAACTGTCTGGTTACCAACATTCTCCGTTCAAAATATCTTCTACTGTGTTAAACAAAAGAAAGAAACTTATACAGGTTTGGAACAACTTAATGGTGAGTTTAAGATTTTTGGGTGAGGAAAGGAAAACATTATTACTATTGCTCAATAATAAATCCTAGCAACCACCCAGAACAGCCTGTCATTGTGGAGGTGAGTTTGGCATGAGTAAGCAAAATCCACCCAAAATCTAATTTGCACTGCTTTCTGGTTGACTGAAAAAGCCCTCTTCCCAGGTCTCAAGAGTTACACACACTTTTTGAATGGTCAGATTCATGTCTGAAGCACCACGGATCAAGGGTTGCCCTTTGGAGGCTGTAAAAGCTTGCTAAACACAGAAAAGCATCCGTAAAAAAATAAACAGTCATAAGGACCTCAGAGCTCAGCAGATGTGGCGCCGCATGTAGAGAGCCAGCAGCAAACATTTGGTTAACTCTCCTATTGAACAATGAAAGATCTGGCTTTACAGCCATCCGTAGCAATTGTACCATTCTATTATCTTCATGGCCAGGTGAGTTATCCTCTGCTATTGTGCTCTGTGAATGGGAATAGCTGAAATACCCTCCCCAAGTGAGTGATAACATCTCCTGAGTATAGGTTTTATGAAGAACCAAATGTGCAGCACACAATAGACTGACCCCAAGAGGTTAAGTTCCAGCCACTCTGATGGTGAATTCTCTCTTTAATACCACAGGCTAAGAGCTGAAAACAACACTTTCTTTCAAAAGTCTGGGTGGCCAGCAGTTACCCCTTACAAAAAAGCTGTTTATTCAAGTGTGCCATTAATATACTTTATTTTTAAATGAAAAATAAGGAAGTATACTTTTATGTACTTCTCAGAAATATAGTAGTATACTTAAAATAAATAAAATCAACATGAAGTATACCTATTTTTTGTAAGGGACTGTGGGTTTAGAATAGAAAGGCGTGCAATTTAAAGGATTAGTTCACTTTCAAATGAAAATTACTTCAAGCTTTACTCACCCTCAAGCCATTCTAGATGTATATGACTTTCTTCTTTCTGATGAACATAATCGGAGATATATTAATAAATATCCTGACACATCCAAGCTTTATAATTGCAGTGCACAGGGGTCACGAGTATGAAGCTGAAGAAAATGCCTTCCATCCATATTCATCCATCATAAATGTGTACTCCACACGGCTCCGGGGGGTTAATAAATGCCTTCTGAAGCGAAGCGATGCACTTGTGTTGGAAAAATATCTAGCTTCCGCCAGCCCGTCTTCCGTATTCAATTCAAATATTACGGAAAAAACGGAACTGGCATCACGTCAGTTAAGCTTTTTCCGTAAGTTGAATAGAGAAGGCGTAGGACGTAGCATAAACTTTTTGAACTGCGAGAGTTTTACACTTTCTTTGTAAGTAGAATACGGAAGACGGTCTGGCAGAAGCATTTATGAAAGTTTTGCAGTTCCAAACGTACAGTATATGAATGTGGGAAGCAGGGCGAGGCCGAGAGCCGTGGGAATGGAGCGAGTTATGTGGCACAAGTGCTAATGAGTGCCACCTGCACGCCACAGGGGTCTCGAGTCTCACGGAGGAGGTCCGGAAGGATAAAAGGAGGATTGACGACAGTGTAAGATGAGAGAGGGCCAGGCCTGGAACATTTATTTTGGTATTTTATTATGTTTATATGTGGCAGTCTTCTGTGAGGGGCTGATGCTTTTCATTCGTTTTGTTGTTTGTTTATTGGGTCATTAACAGTTACATTTAACGTTCGCTGGTTCCCGCCTCCTTCTTCACTGAGCCTTTAACATTGTTACATTGGTGCTGAAACCCATGAGAATGGAGGAATACACTGTCAAAAAGTCCTTGTCTCTGTAGGAAATCTGTGGTGCCATCGAACTGAGCAGAGTCTGCCGCCATGGACGCTCAAGGTGGTGGGCTGGAGTGAATAGGAGTGACAAACTCGCTGCCATCTGCCTGGGTTGTGGAGGGGTGGCTGCTGCTTGAGAGGGAGCAGAGGAGTTGCCGCCGTTTTCCTAAGGCCAGAGCCTGCTGCCGCCCACCATGATGGGGAGGAGCAAGGAACGGGGGAATCGCTGCCAGCTGCCCGATACCGGAAGAGCAATCACTGTCCACAAGGCGCTGGAGGAGTCAAAGGGCCGTCGACCGAGGGGTATCCAAGCACCACCGCCAAGCATCGCGGAGGAGTTCACCCATCTAGTGGAGGACCAGATTGCAGTGCGTTTTGGGAAGTGGGCCAAGAATCTCTCTTCTCTGTCTCTCCTGATTCTTCTGTCTCCTTTTCTCTCGCCTCGTCTGTCCTTACACCCAGGTGCTGCGGCTGCCGTGATGAGGGGAGTAGAGTGTAGGGGTTAAATGACTTCCGATTTTTCAATGACGATTTATGCGATTAAAGTCGAATCAAAAGACTTTTTAAAAAATGCATCTCGAGACCTTGTATTTTTTCCCAATTACACTGCCCGCGTTTCGCGTTTTTGAAAGGAAAAGTGCGTTCTGTGTGAACGACCTTGAGCTGAGACTGGAACGCGGGTTGCCTTGTGCACCGCTGTGGCATAAGACACAGCGCTGTCCACAAGGCTACTGCTTCTACATAAGTTTATTTTATCAGTTCTTTTGTCTTTGTGTCTTTATATTTCTCACAGATTTCTGCTTGTTCTAAATCAGATACAGATAAAGTAACACAGTTAAGATTACAATTATATGAATGCATTAGTAAGAGAGCTATTGCGTGTGTGAATTAATTCTACCTGGCAGCGTCTCTCTACTAAAAGTGAAGCTCTGGGTTTTAGTTACTAAGAAAAAATTGCTAGAAGTTTTCTATTTTTAAGTTATTTCATTGATAAATCACAGAACAGTGTTGACAGTAATGATTCTGTATGTGCACGTTCTATCTGCACATGATCTGCGTGCTACTGTGTGTGTGGCTGTTCAGCTACTGCCACCTGCTGGTACGGAAAGGCATTTCTTCTTACACGGACGCAGTACAGACATGCTACTTGGCCATCGGGGGTCGAGTGTCGGTTTGGTGTATCAGGGCAACTTTGGACCCAGACGCTGCCAGTGTGAGCCAACCCCACAGTCTGCTTTCGTTGCCACTAGTTCGTCGGCGTCAGCTTGGTGTGTTCCGGGCTTTACCCCTTGTTTACACTGCACGTGTCTGTGGCGTGTTACGGCTCTGCCGAGGTTTTGTTCCGTCCAAAGCATTTCAGAAGCGAAGCGGCTGGATTCGCGAAACCACTAGATTTGCCTGTCTGACATAGTTTTCCTTGATTTTAATGGCTAAATGGAATATTTTGTTTAATATTAAGTTTAATTGTGTTTATTATGATGCCATACTTTATTTTGCTGTAGCCTTCAGACAACGTTAATACACTTAAAAGTCCAGTTATGGACGACCAGTTAGCCGTAATGTGCCGCAGACGCGTGCAGTGTAAATAAGGGGTTAGCCTATGTAGCAGTGCAGTTTAGAATGGCGACTAACTTACCTGTACAATAAGCTGTTTAAAACATGCATTCACCCGATCAATATTGAGCATTCGGATGGTATAATCTGGATGCTCAATCTTGTGAAGCACTTTTGGAGAATGCATTTATTTGTCATTAACTGTTGGATATGGAGCGCAAATGTGGACTTTAACGATTTATATCCTGTTGCGCCCTCTATAGGCCATGACCAGCGACTAGTCGACGCCATGCTTAAAGCCTCATGGCAGAGCATTAAAGTCGACTAGTTGATTAGTCGGTGCAACCCCTAGAGCGCAGTCTTGTGGGTTCCCTCCGGCCTGCGAAGGGTGATGGGGGTATGTGGCAAGCAGGGTGGGGCCGAGAGCTGTGGGACAGGAGCAAGGCTGGTGACGCAAGTGCTAGTCACCTGTGTGAAACACTGGTCTCGAGTCCCATGGAGGAGCTCCAGAAGGATAAAAGTAGGAGTGATAACAGTGCAATATGAAAGAAGACTGGACTTTATGTTGTTTTATTATGACTATATGTGGCGGTCATTCGTGAGGGGTTGCTGCTTTACTTTCATTTTGTTGTTTGTTTATTTGATCATTAAAAGTCATTTTAATGATCATTTATTTTACACAATATATTTAAACAAAAGCATTGAGAAAAGGCTGTCAGTAGATTTTGGAAGTGATACAAGGCCAAAACGTTCTAAATTAATTGATCTGGCTAAGGCTGGCCAAAATACCAATCTATCAGAAATACATCTATATTCATACTTGAATTCTTGAGGTAACCTATATGTTGAAATGTCTGTTTTTTATTTGACAGAATTATGTTAAATAAAAAATAGGAAACGACAGAGGCAGGGCAAAAGCTAGTGTAAAGGAACAGTTGCAGATAATCAAGGCTGACATCATTGGTCTGTCTGTTATTCGTTTCATTTGTGCCTGTGGAAGAATGAACCTGAGCGTAACACATGAGCTGAAATCCCCAACTGATAAAACTTAAATCAAACTCAGCTGTGAACAGACCAGCAGGGTCATAGCTAAAACACACTTGCCATATCAAACACATCCACAGATGGAATAAATCATAATAACTGTACATTCACACCAAGAATGATGTCTGTAAAGATAACTATAACGATAACTATTAGCATCAGCACCAATGTATGTTAATGTCCCGTTTATTATAATTGTGCACTGTAGTTTTGTCCTCTGCTGCTTTAAATGCACAAACTCTTTAAGGAAGGATGGATTCTGATTGGTTGTCAGTGTTTTTTTATCATTCATCAGCTGGAAAAAAAATGTTCTAGAAGCGATTCCAACGATATTGTTTCTCTGTACCACTGTCGTTCTAGTTGTGATGTATAGACTCATATAGATGTATGTTTTTATAATTATATCTTTATTGTTATAGTAATCGTCCTTGGTGTGAACAGGCATTTAGTTTAGTTAGTATATATATATATATATATATATATATATATATATATATATATATATATATATATATATATATATATAATCATGTGGTGGTGCAAAATAATAAGATAAAATAAAATATTTTGCCCATGAGCAAAGATGGCATTTTAAAGCACGTTAAATCATATGATAAATGGGAATGTTAGCAATATAGCTTTCTAAAGGGTTTCCAGACATCTTTGATTTAATCCAGAAATCTGGAAGCATGTAGGCTTTTCATATGCATTTATTAGCCATATAAACCTGTTTTTGTGGGCATTTTTAGACATACAGTGCAAGCACAAATATACATGTACACTGGTCTTTTGTACAGGACAGAGACCCAGGTGGGAGTATAGATCGCTCATAGGCATTTGTGGCTCCCCTGCAGAAAGCACTGAGGAAATCTGGGATTCTTGTTGGTCTGGAAGAGTAAACATGGCATTAACCACCAGGCCAGCGGCAGCGGACCTGTGCCTGTGCTGTCCGTACGCATACAGTAGCTCCTCTTTCATGAGCTGGCTAACGTAACACAAACTCTGACTTAAAACTCTTGGCTTTGGCAAAAAAATAAGAAGTGATATGTCTCCTAGGCAGGTGGGAGGCCAAATTAAGGAAGATCCACTTGTGAAAGTTCACTCAGGAGTATAAAATGATTGATTATCATTATGTAATATAATTCTAAATTGCATTAAAACACACAGTGCCTATCTAAGCATTATCTACATTAGGACACTGAACATTTCAAGTTTTCAGCTTGCAACGAATCTTGATGCAATTAACCCCAATGCTCTCCCTTTACTCACTTTCCTCTCGATGGTCTACACATGGTGATTCCTCATCTTTTCCAAGGACTTAAATGTGGTCTACATATGTTTGGCTGTGTTTCCTTGTCCATTTAGCCCCAGCTCCCTCTGAATTAGTAATGTGCTTTATGCCACCATGCAGATGTCCACCAGCAGGCAGTTCTCTCAAATCATATTTGGATCAACCCTTTTCAAAGCTAATTGGTGATGAATTAGCAATGACGCATCATTGCTCATGCTCTCTTCACATAAGATGTTAAATGTGGCTTGGGTTCCTGTCTTTCTAATGCTTTGTGTCATAAATTTGGTGGTCTGATGTTTCACTACAAAAGCAGACATTCAGTGTCATGCAGCGACATTCAGTGGAAGTAACAGAGCAAAGCTTTCAGGCACATGTCATTCATTTTATGTGTAGTTGCCGACTCAGAGCGGCCCTGGAACATTCCCAACATGCTGGGGAATAAATTATATCAGTTCTGGGAAGTGGCTATAATGCAAACAAACAGCAACAGGCTAATGGCTGGAATTTCACACCCAGCAAACCAGTGTAGTGTATAAATCTATGAGTGCTGATTAATAGTGGCTGGTAATTTTCTGCCTAACAGATGTGTATTTTACCTTATTTTGTGTGAGTTATGTGTAAGAATATTAATAAATGATAGATAGATAGATAGATAGATAGATAGATAGATAGATAGATAGATAGATAGATAGATAGATAGATAGATAGATAGATAGATAGATAGATAGATAGATAGATAGATAGATAGATAGATAGATAGATAGATAGATAGCATTAAAAATGCTGGCTGAAATAAAATGCTGCTTGGAGTCAACCAATCAAAATGCTGTGTGAACTCAACCAATCACCCAAGGCGCTTCCTTGATTGTCTTGTTAAGATGACGCAGAAGTGCATTCCAAAAGAAGAGGTTTTTTTACCCCTACTCCATCCCTTCGAAGCTCTCACTCCGGAGGGTAAACCCTTTGAAGGGATTAGGGCATAGGAATGAGCCTTTCCGAATGGAACACAATGCCTAAAGGAGAAATTTTGACCCGGAACTTCAGACCCTTGTCACACACCAAGTACCACCCCAAAGTCCCTAGTTCCTGAGGAAAGATCCTGCGGTGGAAATGCGGCTAAACTCAATTCCTGGAGGGCCACAGCTCTGCACAGTTTTGCTCCAACCCTAATCAAACACACCTGATCCAGCTAATCAAGGTCTTCAGGATTACTAGAAACTGCCAAGCAGGTGTGAGTTGGAGCTGGTTGGAGCTAAACTGTGCAGAGCTGTGGCCCTCCAGGAATTGAGTTTGAGACCACTAAAATGAATTTCGTAATTTTTAATCAAAACAATTTCCCCTCCCACTTGCAACGGCATTTTTTCTCTTCTTTGATGACATACAATATTCACAGGGTGGAACAACCTGTTACATGATCACAGCAATAGCACACCGCAATGATCCAATGAACCAATAAATTCCTGATGGACAAAATGAAGTCCTGTCCTACATTTTTTCTTGTTCAAGAAGCTGTTTCACCTGGATATACATCACAATAAAGAAGAAAAGACTATCAAAGCTTCTGTTTTATGTCGAGCTTAAGTCTTAGAAGATAAAATATGAAGTTAACATAAATGATACAGAATCAAGCAATAGCATAACTATTTGACTTTCCTATTTGGTAGAATCCAGTGTTAGTAAAAGGAGACTGGTGCAGTGGGGTTTGTGCTTGGAGCTGTACTCATTCAGAGCAGGAGGCTTTGATCTTGGCTCATCACGGACCATTCCACCAGCACCCATATGGACTCACTTTTCTCAGGTCTGTTTTGGATCTCTCTCTCCCTTATTTATAGCCCCATGAGTGGTTGTAAAACAAGCGCCTCTCAAATGTTGCACTCATTCACTAATGCTCGCAGTGATACTTTTGCTCTGCCATTCCGCAGCATTTACTACAGTTTATAGGGACAGGAACTTCATCATAAACCCAAAAACGTCACTGTAATTTTGCTACATTCGTCACAAATAAAATATGCAAAAAAAGGTCTGTAGACCCTAGATTTGGTATAAGGTTCAGTGACTAAATAAATCAAATGAAAGATAATAGTCAAAAAATTAATCAAATTCTATTTAAGTATTTAAAAAATCTCGTAAAGCTTAAGCACACTTCAACGGATCAGTTTCCTGAGCCCCTAAACCATTTCCCCATTGTGTGTTCAGCAGTAATTATGCCTCCTAATGCATTAATGGTTTGCAGTACATTGAGAAGACATATGCTTGGAAATAGGCTTCTTAATTATTCATAATGTATGAGCAAGAGCAAAGGCCATAGTCGTACACGAAATAACCCAATTTGGTTGTCTGTCTTTAGAGCCTGGTCTTTATGTTTGAGCAATGTCCTGTGACCATTCACTCCTCTATTTATTTTTGTTTCCTCTCGTTATGAGGGACAAAGAGCAGGCGTCCCTCTGGCCTCCTGGGGTTCTCCAGGAGGGGGGTGTTTTCTGTGCAAACAGCCCCAAATACAGGTTACAGTTATCTTTGCCTGACTCCCTGCACCCAGCTCCAAGCCGCCAAGCTTTGAGTTCACTGTGGGAGCCATGAAGGGCTGACCTCTAATAAATATTCAGTTTTAACTCTGTAGTGAGTGTAATTTCTGCTTGTTATTTCCACTGATAAAAAATAAACATTACGACGAGAGCTGTGGGAGATTCAGAGGGTGCCATGTTCACTTCAAAGGGCTTCTAACGCTTTTTTTGCTATTTAATTGAAAATATTACAACTACAATAAAACATTGACTGTTTCCACTAACTCTATCTGATGGTTTATTGCTTTTTGTAAATGTTTTAAAGTATTTCTGGCCCAAAGCCCTTGAGTTACCACACCCGGTAACTCAAGAATAAAACGGTGATCGCCGCCACAATGCTAAGGGAGGTGGGTAGGATATCATTCAGATCCGGATCTCAGATTACAAATGACGTTCGGTTCTGTTAACATTTCTCACATGCACATTCTTCTGCAGATTTGGACGGACTACCGTATAAACTCTGACAGAGTTTCTTGTCTTACTATAAAAGGCGCCACAAACACCGCTACTGATTCTGTGTACAAATGACTGACATAAGCCAGTTTTGTTAGTGAAACAAAAACATTAAGATCAACCAATGATTATGAGTCAGTTCTTTTTTGTGAAGCCACCTGTAAAAAGACTGAAAACCACTGAAAGTCGGTGGATACACTCCTTTTGCAAGAATCGTTTTGACTTTACTTATTGATATTATCTTATCATTTAACAATGGAATTGTATTTCTTTTTTCCAAATATTCCTTCAAAATACTAAAAGAATCTTAAATGGTTAAAGAACGAGAATCATATATGTATCTGGAACTGGAACGGAATTGATCTTTCTCATACCTTCTTGTGGGTGGCTGTCAGGGTGTTGCTTTGCAGTTGCTAGGTTGTTCTGGATTAGTTCACTTCTGAATTAAAATTTCCAGATAATTCACTCACCCTCATGTCATGTAAGATGTTTATGTCTTACTTTCTTCATTCGAAATGAAAATTAGGGTTTTGAGGAAAACTTTCCAGGATTTTTCTCCATATAGTGGACTTCAGTGGGGTACAACGGGTGGAAGGTCCAAATTGCAGTTTCAATGCAGCTTTTATCTAGCAGAACAATTGGTCATTTTCTAAAAAAATAAACATTTATATACTTTTTAACCACAAATGCTCATCTTGGACTAGCGCTGTGACGCGCCTTGCATTATGTTGAAAGGTCACGCACGACGTATGCAAGTAGCCTACGGCAGTAGGGCAAAAAACTTAATCTAATATTCTCCTCTAACTTCAAAATCGTCCAATATCGTTATTTTACATGTTTTTAAGAGCGTTTAGCTTAATCTTTGCGCGTTCACTTTGTAGACACTGGATCGGTACTTCCACCAACACTATATTGCCTAAAGTATAGAGGGTATGCATCAACGTCACTTTCCCGCCGAAAACGCGCTCCCTCAGCTGGACTGTGGCAAAAGAACCTGCTGCGTGACTGGATTTAATAGGGGAAACTGCGAAAAAGCGAGTAAAACTAACGAATTACACTAATGTGTTCCTTACAACTTGTCAAAGACATGCAGCCAGGAGTCGTGTTTCCTGACATTCATATGTACCTGATTTCGACGGCGGGGAAATACATAAAGCAAATCTGCCTGTGAATATTTTATGTAACTACAATATAGGTAGGTTTAAATCCGTGTAATCACTTATCAATGTTATATCGTCATATTGTCCAGCCCTAAAACATATATAGTTTTATAGTATAGTTTTTGTCAGTGTTGTTTATTTAAAAACACCCAATTATGCAGAATATAAGATGGAAAATAGTTAATTGATGAGTTGTCAACATAATATATAACAATACAATATATACGGTATGATTTTACCTCAAAATCCAACAATTTGACACAAAATGATAACTGCAAATCCATGTTTCTCTGCTGGAGTCCAGATTTTTCTGTGTATTGCAGTGATCCATTGATTTTTTTTTTCTGTTGCTTTCAGCAGTTTTTAAATATATACCTCAGGTTTTGTGTCAAATCTATTTGTACAGTCAATCACAAAGCTTTTTCCCATTTTGGATGTGTTTTGTGTGTTTTTTGCGACATTCAGGCTGAAAACCAATGCTGCCACTCAGTCTTTTGCCACTGAATTGCCATTGAATTCAGGTGTTCCAATCACTTCCATGGCCACAGGTGTATAAAATCAAGCACCTAGGCATGCAGACTGCTTCTACAAACATTTGTGAAAGAATGGGTCGCTCTCAGGAGCTCAGTGAATTCAAGCATGGTACCGTGATAGGTTGCCACCTGTGCAATAAGTCCATTAGTGATATTTTCTCACTACTAAATATTCCAAGGTCAACTGTTAGTGGTATCATAACAAAGTGGAAGCAATTGGGAACAAAAGCCATGAAGTGGTAGGCCACGTAAAATCACAAAGCGGGGTCAGCGCATGCTGAGGCACACAGTGCGCAGAAGTCGCCAACTTTCTGCAGAGTCAATAGTTACAAAGTGAACTAATCCTTTAAGTCGTTGCAAAATATGATTAGATATGATTCATTTTATCATCCACCTGGTGAAATTCCTCAATTTTCTTAGAAAAGTAATAGCAATTGTTGCATATTTTTTACAGCCTGAACATCGTTATTGACACCCATTAATTACGAAAGAGGAAAAGGGCATATATCTTCCTAGTGTTATTCCCATTCATTTGCATGGTCCGCTTCACAGATTTGGCACAGGTTTTATGGCAATATGCAACAATGTTAGAGTAAAATGCATCTGAGTCAGATCTGACAAAACCGCTGAGGAAATCCACTAAGTGGGCTCCCCAAGAACAGAAGGGGAGGGGAAAAGGTTACTGACCTCCATTGCAGCACCTGACTTGGACTTGGTTCAGGTTGTGTCCTGGCTGAGGCATTCAAGCGATACTTAATATGAAAGCAATTAGATTATTAGAGCAGCAGATGGCAGTTACATAGCAAGATTGCTATTCAATGATAAGCACTGCAAAAACCCTTCAGGGCTTCAATCTTTTCTCAGCTTTGTTACCCAATACGTAACATTAAGCACAGTTCTAATAAAGACATGATACCAAGCCAGTTGTCCAATTCATTTTGCATTAGCTAGACTTAAATCTAATGCTTATTTTCGTCCAAAAACAAAATGTTCTTCCTCTTAATTGGTAATTGAGAAAAGGAAAAGCACATGTGTTCAAGGCAACCTAATCTCCAGCAGAAAATGAGAACACAAACGTATGTTAACTCCATCATGCTTAAATTAAAAACGACTGCTGGTGTCCGTTTGCTGCGACAGCTGTCCACACTTCATGTTTTTCAGCTATTTAAAAACTTTATGATATGTGCAACCATTTTACACATAATTTTTGAGATTATTAATAAAAATAAGACAACATGTGGCTGTAAGAAGGGTGTGGGTGGACAAAATTGACAGGATAGGTCTGGAGTTCGCATTAACATTATGTTCTGTATATGAACACTTTTAAATAGTGTGTTTTATATATATACATCTTCAACTAAACTCCACATACTTATTTCCAGGACACTGTAATTAAAACATACATGACAATATCAAAGTTACATTTATTATATCTGGTCAAAGAGTGTTTAATACAAAGAAAGATGACTTTAGAAGCATTATTGAAGTAGAACGGTGTGTGGTATGGCACTTTCCTTTTCACAGACCAGAAATCCCCTATAAGACACATAACTCAGATTCATATAGTGCATAGAATCATTTGATTATCCACTTCATAGCAATGAGTTACAAAATCAAAAGCAATAAATACTGTACAATGATAAATCTGAAGTTAAAAATGACATGCCAAAATTTTACATTAAATACAATATCATTAAAAATGCAGCATTTATGTTATTCATCCTTTTACAATAACATATATTTTTTTAAATCAGTAAATTGTACAAGTATAATTCAATATACGATTATATACACATATAGTACATATATTCCATTATCAATATTTAAATAAAGTGCCTTTCTTTTTGAAGCTCTGAAAGGTGAACTCTTACTATCAAATGTACCTAGAAAATAGTGTACTGTACGTAAACTTCAATAGACAGTATAGCAAATTAGAAAAAGGTACAAAGTTTCCCTCTTCTAATCAACTAAATACCCTCATTCAAATGAAAATATTGTGACGCAAAGTCAATACTTGGGCAGGTAGACATTGTGATGTACTTGTGACAAAACCTACCTAGGCTCATTGGAAGAAACATTTCTGCAAAATGATTGTGTTGCTTCTTGCACATTTCATGACACTTTCTAAACAGATGAACATGAATCTGCAATGTTTTATTATAGCTGTTTGTTTTACATGTCACGGCAGTCAAGAAATGAAATGTTCAACGAGTGCCGATAAACTCCATCGCTGTTGAAAACAACATACCACCTGCACTAAACCTAACCAATTGTGTTAGAAGCGTGAGATAAAAACCCATTTTCTAAAGCAACCATGCCATTTTAGCTTGCTTCTACAAGTCTTGGATCTCTTTAAATGTGATGCATGTTTCATAGGACTTATACCGAGCACTTTATAATGCAAGTGCAATGCGGTATCAGATGAGCAACTTATGTCAGAAAAGCCAGACATATGGAGCTGATTATGAGATGCAAATGTCAAAAGAAGGGCAATGAATCAAACTAAATTAATCAATAATTTGCCCCGTATCATAAAGAAATGAAGGTTGTTGCTGTTTTACTGCCTAGGATTCATTTTAGCTGGAAACTGCAGTGAATTGTTTGGCTAAACTGTAGGTAGATGCACGTATTTCCATCAAGGCTAGGTTGGGCAACCCATGCACATATCACAAATATCAGAAAATTCATGTCTGTGATATTTAAGTTAAATATACCATCACTAAAAGCAGGATATTTGAATGCTTCCAACGTTCTCACAGTTGGACTGAATGGGGTTTTCATGGCTGCCATTTATGGTTATCTCAATGAAAATATCTTTATGGTTTTGCTCAGGTCTGACAGGGATCATAAGCGATGCTAATGTGCGCTTGGCTCAGTCCTACAGTTGGAGATCTTTTCCTGCAAAGTTTAGAGTTAGTTGCAACCTATCTGTATTTTTCAAGCGAATGCAAATACCTCGATTATCTTTTTCAGAAGATAATCTTTTTCAGTTTATAGAGTTATAACTAAACTTTACAGGAATGTAGATCTCGAGATGAACCAAGTATGAACCGTGAGCAAGCTTCTGCACGAGTGCACTGATAGTTGGAGTTTTAAATCACAAAAACATTGCCTGATCCACTCCACAATAAAAACACTTGCTCAGAATGACAACAGCATTGAAGACCTGTAGAAGTCTTTACCTTGCAGTATCTATCCTGGGATTTGAACTAAGCATTTTAGTTAACAGGTTCAACACCAGTAATCTATGCAAATACTGTATTCTTGTTCATTTTCTAGTAAAAGTGTAAAGCAGATTTGATAGGAATATACTGTGCGTAAAATGACACAGTAAGACATCAAAGGTGGAAGTGTTTATTGCTACACGGAACAGTCATCTGTCAGCGGGAATTTAGGAATCAAATCACCAGCATTCCATGTCAACATCTCACAAAGAGATCACGATAACACTTGTGCTGAAAAGGGCGGCTTAGGTCCTTCAAACTACATCCCATGTAAGCCTCCAGGCTTTGATTGGGACTCAAGGATGAACAGACACTGAAAGAGCCATTGTATTTAAAGAGATGTTCGTTTACAACAAGTGTCACCTCCGCCTCACCTTTAGAGGAAGACTTCAATCCATCAACTGAGCTCCGACAGCCCCCTGCAATGGTGTCAGGCTGCTGTCTCATATTGCATTTAGTACAAAGCTGGGTTGTGTTGAAAGGCAAAAAAGAAAACAGAATGGGATCCAATTATACTTCAGATTTAAAAAACAAGCCCCCCCATTGCTGAGAGACGTCTTCTCAAAGGTAAGTTCAAAAAAAGGTTTCCTAGCATTCCTCAGATTCCCAATTTCGTTCCACAACAGTTCATTGCGAAAAGATAGGTCGACAGTCAAATGATCCTGCATAAATATCTGTCCAATGACACAAAGTCTGTGTATATTTGGAGTAACAATATACAAGCTCTAAAGAGAAGAACTATTCTGTGAAATGTGTTGAATTGGTTTGCGAATAGTGTGGCTTGTGTTTGATTTGTTTGGACTGATCTTGCACGGATTGGAGCGAGGCCAGGAGTGAACTTCAGGTCTAAAGACAACAAAAATGGCATTCTGTTGCATTTTTGAATATCTCGCAATTCTAGCAGCTTTACTGGAATTCCTTTAATAGTGGATCAGAGTCTTTGAGGACACTGAAGGAAAACAAACATGCATCCAATGAAAATATAGTGAACTTGTTCCAGAGAATGCCATTGAAGAACTGTCGCTGAACTTTGCTTGGAGCACGTACGTAACATCAAAGAAGAAAGTATACAGAAAATTGCATCATAGTTTTCCAATCTGGGCTTTGGACCAATGTGTTAAACCAGTGTTGTTGCAGAGGATCTGTACGCAACAGTTTGTGACAGTATCTAAGCTTTAGTCACCAGACAAATCTCTCTACAGTTCCGTTTAATATCAGCTAAATAGTTTGATCAATGAGAGTCAAGATCTGTAAAACTGTCACCCAATCAGAAAGTAGGAAGCTTTTTTATTGCCTTCAAGACTGGTGAGGTGCCAATACTGTCAAGCGAACGCTGGTTGATTCGATTTGAAATCCAGTGCTCCCTGGATCAGTATTCCCTGGCCTCTTCTAGTTCATTCATGTAGACGTCTTCCTGTGGGTTCTCGACACACTGCAGTCCGTTATTGGGAGGCCGAACCGAATGAAAGCGGCTCCAGTCTCCTTTACACAGGATCCACGGGAGCACGTCCACTTTGTAATGAAGTTCCGGGGAGAACTCCGTGCTGATGAGGTTGGGGGCTCCGGCCCCTTTGCCTCGAGTGATGAGCTTCAAGTGATCGTCGTAGCAGCAGTGCTGTGCAGCCAAAGTGGTGCTGTCGAAGGAGAGCATCGAGCGAACGCAGAACCTCGCAGAGGGCTTGTAGATGTCCAGCCTCTCTTTGGGGCTGCTGGCATCCCGCCAGCGATAGGTCTTTTGCAACTTTCTATCAAAAATGTTGACTGCGTTGTAGACCACCTCGGATGGGTAGATGCAAGGGCAGTTAGGTAATTCGGTCAGGACCTGGTGTAGGTATTTTTGGAGGAAGTCGTTCTTGCAATTCAGCCACTTCTCACAGCTGTCAACATCTATGAGGTAATTAGATCAATTTAATAAATTTCAAGATTTATATATATACTAAAACTAATATATAAAATAAATTAGCAGTAAAAATATCTCAACATCCTTACAACAACAAAAATTTACTTAAGATATTAAGTCTTATATACTCAAGTCTCATATACTATGCCAAAAAAAAAAAAAAAAAAGGCCATATTGAGATTGATGGTCTAACACTCAATGGGGGTTGTCTCTGTTTGCTGCCAAAACGTAAAAATACATAAAAAATATGTGCAGCAAGCAGCGGTCATGCTGAAACAGTTGTTATTAACATTTATGTTCCATTGTGAAGAGATTAAAAAAACACTTTGTTCTGTTATGTTTTTAAACTACTTTCTTTATTATTACGGTTAAATGAAAAGAGCTATTACATTCAATGTTCAATGCCAAAAATGAGAGACCAACAAAAAAACTCCAAAGCAAATAGTGGGGGTTTTTGGAAGAGGACTCTTTACTTTGTGGTCTCAGTAACACTCTCTGTGGAGCATTTGTGAAAAATGTGAACGTCAGATCTTTTACAGTCTAACAGGACTCCCACAGAGTTCCTCCTGAAGCAGTCTCAAAGGAGAAGTTTCTACAATGATGCTGATTAAACGGGTTTTGAACTAGACATTAAGTTAAATAAAAGCTAATACAAATCAATGATTGTTGATTAAACTAATCAAAGAGCACACTAGAAGCTTGAAAGACAATTAGCTGAAGCTTCCATTAAGAGATTCATTAGTGCAGTATAATGTTTCCTATATCTTAAAAATATAAGTTGTATAAATGGCTATGGCTACACTAACAAAAAAGCATAAAAAATGCCCACACCACAAGATATACTGTACACAAACAAAAATGACCAACCTGTGTCAAAAAGCTCTGTGCTGTTTGCCACTTCAAGAGTCGGTTCTGTCACAGGAATTATGTCATCTATAGATGTAAGAGAGATAGAAGATATTTAAAATTAACATGAAATTTTAAACAAAACACATAATATGAGCTCAACAATCGTGCAAACCTGATTTACACTTAAAATACTGGAGGCAACTTGAAAATTAAGAATTGAAGAGCTGGTTTAGATTCAATTTTTTGTTTCTAAAGTTGGAATTTGAATCGAATTAACATAAAACCATGTCGTAACAAGACGTGACGCAGTGACACAATGCGCAATTCGATAAAAGGTAACTATTCAATGTTAATTCACCTCAGATCTTGAAAATAAATAAAAGAAAACAAGAATGTTCAAACAGTCAACTCAATATGAGCAAACAAGTGCATTCTATGATGCTTGTTTAATGGTGTATTATTTATGAATTTGATTATGTATTTATACATTTTGTTGCGAGTGCACTTGCAGAGAGAGCCCGCACACACACTCTTCTGATTGGCTGTAATTTTTGATTGATCTAGTTGCGTCGCGTAGTCGCGTTGCATCTGGCGAGGACCCAAGGGCCCTATCGTACACCCGACGCAATGCGGCGCCAGGCGCGACGCAAGTGTTTTTTGCTAGTTTCATTATCATTTTCACGTCCTGCGCCATGTTGTTTAACTAGCAAATGCATTTGCTCCCATTTGTGCGCCCATGGGCGTGCTTGTCTGAAAACGAGGTGTGATCAGGTGCATTGTTGGCGTGTTGCTATTTTGAAGCAACTGAAATAGTCTGCGCCACTGACCAACTGAAACCTGGTCTAAAGTCAATGGTGCAATATTTTTTGTTATTAAAAAAGCGCGTTAGTAAATACGCGCCTCTATGTGGTCGCACAATTCGCATACACTCTGCTTATTACACACGCAGAGGCGGGGCAGCAGCACACAAACATACCAAATATTAAAACTAAAAGGATTACAATGTAAAAGATTATTATTATGTGCATAAAGATAAAAATGCTTTTGTGGAATCCGGCTTGTCCCGTAGATGGTCTGCTCGCGCACTTTAACCTTGCGCACAAGCAGATCCGTTTCCTCACTAGAGAAGCTTTCAGTTTCTCTGCTTGCAAATTCCGCCATGTAAATAGCGAATTCGCCATGGCGCGAGTGCAACTGGCTTTTAAAGGGAATAGGAGATGAGACTCTGATTGGTTTATTGCACGTTATGCCCAAAACACACTTGTTACTCATTAAGAGAATAGGGACAACCCTTTAAGACCATGCCCTGGGCGTGCCGACTATTTTTTCCGCCATTTAACTAGCAAAAGTGGATTCGGTCGCACCCTAAGTGCACTTGCGCCATGAGCTTTAGACCATGTGCTTAGATCATTAAAATAGGGCCCCAAGTGTGCTGCACAATTCCTGAAATGTGAAGCCAAAGCATTTCGATCGCCCCTGGTGGCTCGCTGCAGTATAGGTCATAAACCCGCCATCTTTATGTAATTGATACATAAAGAATAAAACTATAATTGGTTGTTGCTGGAATCTTATCGCATTGTGTCTGGTTAGGACATGGTGTAAATCTTCACATTTTAAAGTTTTTAAAACTGTTAAAACAGACTTTAATATTAGTCTCGCAATCTTTGCTTTTCTAGTTAAAAATTACAGTTAATACAGACTTCCTTAATGTTCAGTTCATTTTAGTCCTACTTTGCATTCAAATTCGAATTATAATTCAATTTCAGAAATTGAACTGGAATTTAAAGGCATTCCCAGATCAATTCTGATTGGCACACAACCCTGGTTAGCATGTTGCCAAACAGCCAAGACCAGCTAATCTAGCATCCAGCTAAAATAAGCAATTTTTCTTAGTTTAAGGACATTCATGCTGGTTACCCACCATGGCTACACTAGTTAAGCTGCTCTGCCTGCAACAATAACCAGTTTAAACTGGTCCAAATCAAGGGTGCTAAGGTTATCCCCTGCTGGTAGATGTCCAAACTACACTGTTTGGCGCAAAAGGCATCTTTCTCCCTTGACATCCATTCAAACTTAGCAGTGTATTCCAATAAAAGTTTTCACAATCAACCCATACATTGCAAAAGTTTCGTTATAGCATATATATATATATATATATATATATATATATATATATATATATATATATATATATATTTTTTTTTTTTTTTTATTGATCAATTTATTTTGTAAAACTTTTTTATGTACTGTATATATTTTAGAGGGCTTCTAAAACTATATATTTTTCAGGAATTAACTGAATTTAATCTGAAAATGTTAAAATGAAGTTCTATATTTATATAGATTCAGAACTGTAGAGCCTCACTCAGTGTATTTGAATTTGTAAGCGAACTCATTTTGTGTATGCGCGTTTGTGCGCGGCAGGTTGTGGACCGCCCTGTATCAGGGGTTTTTAAACTGAAAGCCCTCATTGAGCTGTCATACTGAAGCCAAGTAAATGCCTGCTGCTCTCAAAGAGCAGTTTCATAGTGTATACAGTATACACACAGAAGGCCAGACTGCTCCTTTTCTAACATGAGTCTGGTGCCCCTGGTGTTTGTTCGACTTCTGCGTGCCTGACAGAGATGAATGAGAGGCATTAGTGGAGTTTTCCATCACTATCAGCATAATTAGGAGCCGGATGGAATTAAGATCAAGAGTGAGTAGTAAGTACATTTTAGGGAAGAATATCGACAAACAGTGTGCTAACTGCTAAATTTATGCACTGAAGTGCAGTATGGAGTTGAAGTGTAAGTGACGGTATAAGTGATAAGTATTGACATTCTCACCAGGACAACGCTCTAAGTCACATGTTCGTGACTCTGTGGCGGTGCAGGCGTAGCCACATGAACGAATCCTCTTCTGATTCCCGTGTCCACAGGTGACACTGCATGGTGACCAATCGCTCCATTCTTCCTCCTCATATTCTGTAGATGAAAAATTATATGATGACCTCTTCTATAAATTGAGTCTAAGCAATTCCTCACACAGCATGTGGGAATGTAATGCAATGTAGTGAGATATTACAGTGAAATATTTTTTTTTTGTTTACACCTATAACTTATTAAAGTACTATTTAAGTAGCTACGTGCATTTGAACTCTGTGTAGTGTCTGATATACTGGGATTGATAAAGAAACAAATCCAAAAACAGCCAAGATGGTAAGTGCATCTGTCTGTTGTTTGTATAAGAAAGCTAATGATGCACAACTAAATTAATATTGCGTATTTCTCTGTAAAATATAATCTCTCTAATGAACAAAATGTGGGCCCTCCTGGCAGGCCAGGCTTGCTTTTTTTTTGGTAATAAATATGTCAGAGGCAAAGTCAGCCGCTTACAGCTGTGAGAACTGAGCCAATACAAACACTTCAGCAGGAAGGCAAGGCCTAATAGCTTAGACGCTTTCCAACAATGCTCTCTTTCCACCACCATGCTAAAGAGATTAAAGTTTCAGAGCTCTCCGTGGCGGTAGTGATGGAGAGAGAGAGAAGATTGAAAGAGAAATAAGTGCGCTGTTTCCTCGCTAATGCATTTTGGCTGCGTTGTTGCTGGTTACCAGGTGTTGTTGCTAATTGATAAGTCCACATTTGGTTATGAAGCTTGTCCACTTGTACTGTCACGGCACAAATAAAAAAAAACACTGATGACATACCCACTTAGAGTTTATTGCAAATTGTTTGCATAACCTCAGAGAGTTATCATCATCAGTGTTTGGGAAAGTTACTTTTAAAAGTAATGCATTGCAATATTGCGTTACCCCCTAAAAAAGTAACTAATTGTTTTAGTTACTTTTTATGAAAAGTAATGCATTACATTACTTTTGCATTACTTTTTCTCACCTGGGCTGGGCTTGCTTGTTTGTTTTTTAATATCAACAAAAAAGTTATATTTTTGGCAAATGTAAAGGCCCTTTCACACCAAAAGTGAAATGAATAAGCCTCAGGCTGAAGGAAATGCATATTTACATCTGTACAATAGAGGGCGCAGCTCAAACAAACTTGCGTGGGTGCATTTCGTTGGTGAACCATGGTCGTAATTCCCATTGAACTCTATTGGTAATGACGGAACTTGCGACCATAGTTCGCTTTGGGAAACGCACCCCTGGAAGAATAGTATACAGGAGAAGGAAGTTCAACACTTTTATTTCTAAATGTAATCTTAAGTAATTTCTGCTTATTAGTATGGTTGAATTGGATCATTGAAGGTCAGCAGCAAAGACATTGGTTAATAAAGTGAGATTAAATGCATGAAGTATATTTGTGTTATTTAATATATTTAATTATTAGAGGTTTGCGTAAAATTCTGAGATTGCATTTCACTGTTTTTATTCATTTTGAGGAATACTGAATGTTTTCGTGCAAGTGAGATGAGTAAATGCATGTTCACATCTAGTCTAGAGCTACAGTAACCATCATGTTCACACATCGTGCACAACACCTGCACTTCTCGATTTCTCTCAACATGGGGACAAGAGAGCTGTCAGTCAATAAATGTGAAAACAAAGTAGCTTGCATTACTTATTTTAAAAAGTAACTTTTTAGTTTTGCTGTAAAATTAAAAAAGTAATGCATTACATTACTTGTTACTTGAAAAAAGTAATCCGAGTACATAACTCAAAATAAACAAAAGCTTTACTGTAGAAAATAATTTAGTTTAACTAGTATTTATTGGCCGTTTTCTTATATGATACGACTTGTTTTTAAGCAATACATCTAAAAAATATTTTTTCCCGGTTTACACATACACAAGTTTTATTCGATTTATGAATAATATAAGAAATATCAACTTTCCCATGGGGTAAAAGCAATTTACATGATTTATTCTTCTAACAGTTTCAACAAAAATATTAGGCAGTACATTAGTAATAATCAGAAATGTTTCTTGAGCAGGAAATCAGCATATTAAAATTATTTCTAAAGGATCATGTGACACTGAAGAATGAAGTAATGATGCTGAAAATTCAGCTTTGCCATCACAGGAATAAATGACAGTTTAAAACAAATTAAAATAGAAAATTTATTTTAAATTGTAATAATATTTCACAATATTTGTGTTTTTACTGTATTTTTAAAAATCAAATTAATGCAGTATTGGTGAGCATAAGAGACTTCTTAAAAACATTTTAAAAAATATTACCATCCCAAACTTTTGAACGGTAGTGTATATTTAGAAATTATATGACTACAACTAAAAAAAGTAGATTGCCTCACTCTCCTAACACTGTGTCCAAACCAGGCATAATAAAACGACAATCGATAAAAGAAAACTTTTCCTTGTGGAAACTTTGTGACTTTGTGACTTTTCCTTGTGACTGCAACAAGAGTATCAGGACATTTTTGTCGGTCACTTAGGGTGTGTTCACACTTGGTATGTTTGATTAAAACAAACCCTGGTGTGATTGCTCTATTAGTGCGGTTCATTTGAATAAGTGTGAACGCTGTCATCTGAACCCTGGTGCGCATCAAACAAGCAGACTGAGACCACTGAAAAGATGGGCCTCGGTCCGCTTCCAAACAAACTGTTTCCAAACGACTGAAATATAAAAAGCAACACAGACCAAAGACATGCAAACGAACCAAAAACAGGGCATGATCTCACAAGATGCGACCCTAAAAAGGACAGAACGCTCAAGCATACCTGTTTTTCTCATCATAGTCGCGATGTTGCCCATGACATTTCGGAACAGGCATCAGAACAGTGTCTCTTCGCAGCGGATCTTTGTTTGTGTGTGATGGAGGGATTCCTGCCGCTGTTTTGACTCCTTTAAAAATTCACGAGAGCTGACTAATCAGGTTGTGAACGTATCCCTATGCCTTTAGGTTCGGTGTTAAAAATGCCAATGTGAACATTAAGTGGACCAGGACTAAATGTTTTGTTTGTTTGTTTGTTTGTTTTTTGGTCTGGACCAAATGAACCAAGCGAACCGAACAAGTGTGAACACACCCTTACTTTCTATTTAAGTAGAGTTGAGCTCCGTAGCCCCATCCGGTGTAAAATACGATTGGTCCGAAAACCAGCTGCTCAAAACTGCCTATTAAACATCATATATGTTTTGTTATTGTGTTGTGTCACACAAGGACACTGGTTTGCAGAGTCAAAGTGACCAGACATCATTTATTTCCAATGAGAGCTGGCCAACACAAGAGTTTGAGACCGCACACATTGAATACACATACATTTGCTATCAGAGAACTTTGTTTCAACTAAAATACCATAGGCACTGTAATAAGTTGCAATAGTAAAACCATGGTAAATAATTTTCATAAGGGCAGTGGAGAGGAAAAAACGACCTAAAGCTATAACATTCTACCGAGCTATGGCCGAACATGGCCTGCCTGTAATCCTGTGGCTCACCATAATTGCAGAAAAGCGCTTCATTACTGTACGCCTCTAGCGTAGACCACATCATTAATAATGTGGCTCATTTGCCCTTCTAGGTTTCCCGTTTAAGCTTGTTTGTACACAACACACTCCGACTCAAAGTACACTCATTAGATCTATTTTAGATCCACTGCGGCAACAGAGAGAAGCCGGTTCGGTTTCGTACCCACATCCTCAGAGGCTCCACTGCTGACATGACCGCAGCAAGTATGCGGCAATTGCTTCTTTTTTGGCTGGGTGTTGGATTTGACCACACACCACCAATGCACTTTCCGTCTAATGATGCTGACAGAACATGGTGCAACACAACCTCAGTGGAGGATCACCCTGAAAGTCAATGACAGATGGATTTGAAAAATGCCCTAGTGAAATAAAGCTGGTAAAAAGATATATGTAGATTATAGAGGAGTCGGACACTGCAGCATAAGTTTTAGTTTAACAATCCAAATAAGAGCTTTTACAGTATGTGTGAAGATTTTCTGTTAAAACTTTCTGCTATACCTCATAATGTATTTAATATAAACTTAGAAACAACAGTTTTTGGTGCCAAAGATTAAAGAGACGCTATTTAAACGCCTTGTTGGTTATATATATATATATATATATATATATTGTAATACACACAACTATACAAAAGTTTGGGTTCGATACAATTTTTTGTAATGTTTTTGAAAGTGCTCATCAAGGTTGCATTTATTTGATCAAAAAATATAGTAAAACAGTAACATTGTAAAATATATTTTTTAAATAACTGTTTTCCATATTAATCTGTTTCAAAATGTAATGTATTGCTGTTATGGCAAAGCATAATTTTCAGCAATCATTACTTCAGTCTTCAGTATCACATGATCCATTAGAAATCATTCTAATATGCTGATTTGCTGCTCAAATCTTATTATTATCAATCTTGAAAACAGTTGTGTTACTTATTATATTTGTGGAAACCATGATACTTTGAGCCCGTCGACACGGAGACGCGTTTAGCTGTATACATAAAAATTTTGTATCGCATTGCCATTTCGTCCAGACACATCTGGAGTTTTGGGAGCCTGAAACCGCTATTTTTTGAAATCGGGTCCCAGAGTGGTTAAATCTGAAAATGACAATCTTGTGTTTTCATCTGTACAGCCAATCCGTATATTTCGTGAAACGATGATATCATCACCCCACGTCTCGAACCCTCGACTCGCATCCTCCAAGGCCCGGTCCCAAATGGCACCCTAAACCCTCACGGTCTTCTGAGTCCGCACTTTAGTGACGTAATGCCGTTTTGACTGCCGGGTAAAGTCCTCTTCGTAGCTTGCAGATTTGCTAAAGTGCGCATCTAGAGTGCATAGTGGCCGCAAAGGGGGCACTCGCGAGCACCCTTCTGAGACCTAGAATGATGAATGGGACACCCTACGGTCTCGTGGACTTAACGGACATGCATGCGGCAGCCATTGTAAGTCCACAAGACCGAAAGTGCATAGAAGTATGGCATTTGGGATTCAGCCCAAGTCTTCTTCCCATTTTTAGTTGCAGAATTACAGCGCTACATACTGGTCTGGCACATATACTTCAGCGTTTTGAGTCGGTTTCAGTGGTTTGTTGTGTATGCAGATATTCCTTGAGACGCGTTTACGGAATTTTCTTTTTAGAATGAGGAAAAAAAAAGATGGGATGGGGAAGCTCTGGCTTTGTGTGCCTTTTTCAGGATTCTCAATAAATAGATGGTTCAAAAGAACAGCATTTATTTGAAATAGAAATCTTTCTTAACATTTTAAATGTCTTTACTGTCACTTTTGATCAATTTCTTAAAAAAAGAGAAAGTCTTACTGACCCCAAACTTGTGAATGTTAGTATATCTAGTGAGTTTGCGGCTAAGCACTACCTGTTTTGAAATTATTTTTTTTCGAATCAGTAATTGCTGCTACCTAAAGTCAGAACAATTCTGCAAAAAAAAAAAGCTTTGAGTACAATATTATACTTCCCAGCAGTTGATATTGTTTGCCAATTTTTAAAACGTCTCACACATAAAAGCACTGAATGTTTTAACAATATACTCAGGCAATGAATATTACTTTGGTGTAAAAAAAAATAAAAAAAATAGAAACTTTCATTCCAAGGCCTGAGAACTGCCACAAATTCTTGGGAGAACTCAAAGGGCTAGGCCGTGTGAATCACAGCGACGCGCCAGTCGTGGGATGAAAACACAGCAGACGCTTTCTTTGTCAGCCCAAGCATGCTGGCCCTTTTTTCAATCTGCCGTCTAATTGAACACAAATATTAGTTGTTTGGCCAGTGAAGAGGCCCCATGCTGCCCTTAGCAAGTGTCAGGACCCAGAGTCAAACAGCCACATTTTCCGAGCACTGGTGTCAACTTCAAAGACAACACACAAAGCTGATGCTCAAACTCGCTGTCACTAACGTGAACCAGACGTAGCATTGAGTTTCCTCCTGCAATCCTTTATTCACTACTTTCACTGTGTGATCTTTTCTTCACCATATACTTTGAAAAGGTTCAGAGCACTTGATGATAGGTTGTGTTCTGCTTTTTAAGGATAAAAATCGCATTAAAATGGTATTTCAGCACTACGGTTTGCCCCGTATGTAAACATTTTGAGGTAATGATCTGCCTAACTGACAAAGAAGCAGTTGAGTGGCCAGATAATATGCGTACCACAACTAATATTGTGATAATGTATTAGGACACAAAGCACTGGGTCGCCTTTCACTGTTTACCGCTGATAGGCATCAAGAAAAAGTCTCTGGAAGTGGCGACAGGAATGACATGTTTATGTAGCAGTTCTTGAGTACAACCCTCAAAGCATAAATCATAATGTCAAGACTTAAAGAGGAGGCTGGAGGCCCGCATTACTGAGGAAATCAGCTCGGCATACGTGCCCCGGCGTTCCAAGAAGCCCCAACATCAGCGCTGATACTTCCGATAACAAGACTAAAGAAAAACAAAACCTAAAAACTCATGGTTTCCGATTACACAGTTGGAAAAACATTAAAAGAAATTCAGGTCAATTATTACGATTTTTCTTTATTTTTTGCACTGCAACAGAGATGTGCGTCCAAACTCTCTCTGGCAAAAACTTCCTGTGCTTACCGTAATTGTCCATGGAGTCCCAGCCCTTCCATCGTCTGTTCCAGTCTGCACCCACACCACTCAAAAGGGAATCTTCTCCTTCGTAGCTGAGGTCCTCCTCGTTTTCCTCCAGACTTCCTTGCCCGGGACCTTCTTGACTGGAGTCATGGTATTCCCAGAACAGTGGCCAGAAGAGCTTTTTATGGCCCAGCCACTCTTCCGAGCTCAAAGACCAGTCATTCCTGCTCTCCTTGGCCAGATCCATCTCAATCTCCATCTGTGGGTTGTCCACAACCTCAATGGTTACCTAGTGGAGAGATAAAAGTTATGTGTTGATCTGCAAAAAAAATATGAGAAAGCCGTAGCCTTTCAAAACACAGTTTAAAGGGTTAGTTCACCCAAAAATGAAATTTCTGTCATTACGTACTCACCTTCATGTCGTTCCACACCTGTAAGACCTTTGTTCATCTTCAGAACACAAATTAAGATATTTTTAATGAAATCCAAGGGTTTCTGACCCACACATAGGGAGCAACGCTACGTCATTGCACCTTTTGAGGTGCAGAAAGGTAGTAAAGACATCGTTAAAATAGTCCATGTGACTACAGCGGTTCAACCTTAATGTTATGAAGCCAGGAGAATACTTTAAATAATGACTT
The DNA here is from genome assembly GCF_018812025.1 of Megalobrama amblycephala. Classification (NCBI taxonomy): domain Eukaryota; kingdom Metazoa; phylum Chordata; class Actinopteri; order Cypriniformes; family Xenocyprididae; genus Megalobrama; species Megalobrama amblycephala. Next base: position 13,950,461 of record NC_063048.1, on the reverse strand, counting down.
TATTTAACAATTTGAACTGTAGTCATACGCAGTTGACGTAGTGAATGCAGTGCAGGTTTCAGTGTTTACATCCGAACGCCAGCTCAATAAAAAATCATTTGTGTTCCAAAGATGAATGAAGGTCTTACAGGTTTGGGACAACATAAGGGTGAGTACTTATGCCGCGTTCCAGGCAACCCGTAACCCGTGTTTTTCCAACCTTCTACCCGTGAAAGTGCACTGGAACGGCAGTCAAACCCGTGACTTCCCACCCGTGAACTCGTACTAGATTGATGTACTCCCAGTTACGGGTTCTGACGTCACATAGCCCGCGAAACAACAATGGCAGCCCTTATGGATGCAGTGTTTATGGTAAAATAACGTAAAATAAAAGGTATAACAGCTTCTCTTGCCTTATGCGCCGCTTTCCTCCTCTGTTTCCCTCAAATAAGCAAGGAGTAAGCACCTTTGGCGATAGAAATAATTGTTAATGAGCATAAGCCCCGTACGGTCCGCCATGTTGGTTTGTTTACACTTTTACGCAGTTTGGCGTGACTTTCCTGGAACGCTACAAAGTCGTGAGTCGTGATTTAAAGTTGTGACTTACGGGCTCAAAAACCTGCCTGGAACGCAGCATAAATGACAGAAATTTTAGGTGAAATTTTAGACAGAAATTTGGGTGAACTACCACTTTAAGGAGGTCAAGTTCATTTTGGAACCTGATAACCAGGTCCAGTGTCAACAAATAACCTTCCATATAGGCTCTAAATGCTCCAAGTAACGCCAAAGACTAGAATAACACAAGACCTGTCACTCGTATTGTTTTGAATGGGAGAAAGTGTAAGTCCCGCCTTCTAAATAAGAGCCAATCGCCGACTGGTAAAGTCATCGCGTCACTTCAGCGGCCGTTAGAATCACCGGTTTCTATAGAAACAGTCAGACGCGCGCCTCCGAAGAGACGCGCATTTAGGTCTGCGCATGCGCATTATCTCGATCCAGCCTGAAAAATATATATTTTTTTGTCATGATTCGAGCGTTTAGAAACTAAATTTATGAGCCGGTTGTTGTTAGATTTCATTAGTGATTTCAAATATGAAATTTAATCGTAAGGTTGGCGAACAGTTTTGGAGAATTTGATGTTTCCCCATTCAAAGAGATTGCATGATGCCCAGGATGCCCGAGAGGCGTTTCAAAGATGGCCGCCGAGTGAAATGACTTGTCTTAAAGGGACTTTGGTAATGCTAACCCTAAATGCTTCATCCTTCAGAGCCTGTTTTCTTTTAAGTGAACTAGTGTCATGGTGAAGCAGTTAGCAAGTTAGTTAAATTCAATATATTTGAAATATATATGTATATGTAGTATATATGAAATATGTATGTATATGTAGTATACGTTCAAATACTTTCACTTCAAACTCGTTAAATCCCAGCCTCTGCCCATTTAGAAGTATAGGTACTTGGGTAGAAACCTAAACATAGGAGCCTGATAAATTATTAATACCTATTTCACAATATTACTGTTTTTACTGTATTTTTGATTAAATAAATGTATCCTTGGTGAGCATAAGAGACTTCTTTCTGAAACATAATTAAAAAATCGTACAGACCCTATTGTTTACCTAAATGACAACATATTGGGTTTAATGGCAGACATCTGAAGGTAACACTATCGCCCCCTTGAGTACTGTTAAGTATGTTCAAAGTTTGCCCTTTTCTCCTGTTTGTTTATTTCAAAGGATGTTTTGAGGTGACAGATTTGTTCTCTGCATGCTTGGGCTCGTAGTGCCCGAGCCAGGCAGACCAGGAAAACGATAGCAAGTGTTCCAGCAGGCCAAGACAAAGGACTGGTTGTTTATTTCCCCTACAGCGTAACAATCTGATGGCTGAAGCAGCTGTTTATAAAGGCATGGAGCAGTTTAGAGCGGGTGATTACGCTACTGTAACTACGCTGTTTACAACAGTCGGCCTCCACCTCCTCCTCCTTGAACTAATCATGACTGTATTCTACTCTCATACTTCCAAAAAAACACAAAACATTGCTTTTAAGGACAAAAAGATCCAAGGTTTAGATTATTGGAGGTCAATTAAATGGCAAATTTAAGTTCAATGGCAACAAAGATGTCTCTGCTGTGTTACTTTGTCAAGGTCTTATCAAATTTGCTACCACTATGAATGGGGAGTCATTGAAAGAAAAAAAAAAAGAAAAGATGATAACATGAGAGATAATTACTCAAAACGTACAAAAGTGTTCAGTACTTTGGAGACTATTGCATACTGATGTATTAAAAACAAAATGTTCGCATACATTTACATTGGCTGCCGCCATATTAGAGACACATAAAAACAAAATAGCTTTTTCTAAAAAGCAGACAAGATGGACCAGTCCCACTTGGAAGACTCTGGAATTTTCCCTATTATAAAAGTCAATTTGCTTAGCAGGGATCTCCTGTGTATTTTTTTCTAACTTCGTTTCCTTGCAAGTTAACTTACACACATAAACTTCATAACAGTACTAAAAATATAAAAATCCCTTCTTTACCGGTGTTGTAAAAACATTTAAAGATTGGGATCTGCTCTTGGAGGGAGCATTAAAAGTGGCTGTTAAAATAATACTGTGGCCTTTCACCTTTTGGATTTTCTTGGGATTTCTTTTTGGTACACTGTGCAGAAGTTTGAGCGGAATAGTATAAAGGTCTCGCTTGGGGTAATTTAAGAGGCCTCTCCGGTTTGAGAGCAGCTGTGACATGACCAGCAACAGTGCCGAAACCTGAAGTCCCTACTGCAATCACAGCAGCAATAACAGTGAAACAATGAGTGCATAGGTTAATTACATACACCACAAACTGTTGCCAAGTAAAATCAATCCATTACCCAACTCATTATACAATGATTTAGTTCACCCTAAGGAAAGAAATGACAAGGTTTTGGTAACGGTGAGATGTTAAACATATCTGGAATAACAAACTACCCCCATAATATTAACAACTGTCTTTAAAAGAACTAATGCCAAGATTAGAGACATACAACAAAAGAAACCCAAGCCCCTCAAGACATGAAATGACTGATTCAGTTCATTAACCTCATTTTCTTGTGGTCCAAGAGCCTGTAAACACTGTATTTTTCTTTAAAAGCATGTATATACAGGAAGAAACTTGACTCTAAGGCAATCAAAATGACAATAAGGTGAGATCGGGCTTGTTCTTACTTGAATGTTGGGGTTTTGGGAGCCCAGGTCTGCGTTGGCAAGGTCGGGAAAGTTCTTCAGGTCTAAAATGAACGGTTCATCTTCTTCCTGTGGAGCAGGTTTGGGAAGGACTCCCTCTGAGCGAATCTGCGACCATCTCCTCTTATGACGGCGAGGCGAAGGCGGCGCGCTCCTCAGTTGGTTCTGCCGCTGAATGTCCTGCAGCGACTGTCTGACATCTTTGGAGCCACTGTGACCTCTGACCTGGGAAGAGCACACATAGGATCCTATAAAAAGGAACATCTGGTGATCGAGCAAGCTTTATTTAGATGAAAGCACAACATTTCCTTATGTATAAAGCCCCCAGAAAGGCCCAAAGATAAATACTTCTGAGAAATTTCGTCATGCACGTAAAGATCTGTTTTAGTTCAACACCATATCAAATCTATACAGCTGTGGCCTTATAGCCCATATGAAAAAGATGTCTGAGTTTCAAATAAACCCATCTGGAGTGAAATGTCTAAGACATGACAGCATATCAGGTGGATTTTGGAACAAGAATAGTAGAAATCATGGAAATAATTTAAGACCCTTCTTCTGCTTTAATGATCCAGGAAAAGCCTGTTTCCCAGACCTTTGGAAGACTCCTTCAGTCTCTTTTAGGGTTTCGTATACAAGACTGCTCTTCAACTTCTTTGATTTCCATGCTGCATATCTGTCAATCGATGCTCCATTGGGTTACCATTAGCAACATAACAAAACAGACAGCAGAGAAACATCAACAAGGAAGAGGAATTGCACGCTTGCTCATTCTTTCTCACTAAGTCTGAGACAGTCATGGTTCACTCTCTTGACAGCTGTTTGACATTACGGGTAATGCTGCGTTCAGTGGACGGAGAGGGACTGTGAATTCCTGGAGGAAGACTCAGGAGTTGGGACAGTGCATGCAGGTAAATGATTACACATTAAGGGATATGTATCTCTTTCATCTGGTTTACTTTAATGTGGAGACATAAAGTCTGTGGCGGTACAAAAAAAGGGGTTCATGACAGTACTCTAAAGCACTTTGCTACTTGTTACTAACCATGTCAACCTAAAGTCTAAAGCCTTAAGAATATGGCAAGTGATGGTGATTTTTTCAAATATTAAGCCATTTTAAAGTGCTTAAACTTTAAATGTTACAATAATATATAATTATTTAAATATCTATAATGATTTATTATCAAGCTGCAATGGTTCCTATAATGTCCTAATTAGTATTAGTATAAAGTAAATATGAAATCAACTAATTATTCAATTTTGATTAAGCATGAAATCAAAATTGACTTTCACTTAATTTATTAATGAATGTAAAAATTATATAAAACTATATATAATCAATATAGAATGTGATGGAAATGGTTGGACCCTTGAACAGAATTGAACAGAATATAGAACTCTTGGTCAGAGATTATTAAAAATAGGCTACAATTTTATTGGCAAATCTTATTTTTCCCAACCACACATTCTGAAAAAAAAAAAAAAAAAAAAAACTTTAGAATAATATACACTGATGAACTGTGCAGAATAAGATCAGGGACATTTAAGTGTTATTAGTAAATGGAGTCATGTTGTCTTTAAAGGATTAGTTCACTTTCAAATTAAAATTTCCTGATAATTTACTCACCCCCATGTCATCCAAGATATCCATGTCCTTCTTTCTTCAGTCGAAAAGAAATTAAGATTTTTGATGAAAACATTCCAGGATTTTTCTCCATATAGTGGACTTCAATGGATCCCAAACGGTTGAAGGTCAAAATTACAGTTTCAGTGCAGCTTCTACACGATCCCAGACGAGGAATAAGGATCTTATCTAGAGAAACCATCACTCATTTTCTAAAAATAATTAAAAATTATATACATTTTAACCATAAATGCTCCTCTTGAACTAGCTCTCTTTTTCTTCTCTATTAGAATTCCAGCAGTGTAGACACTGCTAAGTGTATTACTGCCCTCCACAGGTCAAAGTTTGAACTAATTGTTATATACTTGCACTAGCATATTGAATATGACAATTTAGTTCAAACTTTGACCTGTGGAGGGCAGTAATACACTTAGCAGCATCTACAATTCAAATAGAGAAGAAGAGAGCTAGTTCAAGATGAGCATTTATGGTTAAAACGTATAAAATTTTATTTTATTTTTTTAGAAAATGAGTGATGGTTTCTCTAGATAAGACCCTAATTTCTTGTCTGGGATCGTGTAAAATGCTTTGAAGCTGCACTGAAACTGTAATTTTGACCTTTAACCATTTGGGGTCCATTGAAGTCCACTATAAGGAGAAAAATCCTGGAATGTTTTCATCAAAAACCTTAATTTCTTTTTGACTGAAGAAAGAAAGACATGAACATCTTGGATGACATGGGGATGAGTAAATTATCAGGAAATTTTCATTTGAAAATGAATTAACTGTATGCATTCTCCAACATGCAATAGGCACCAGATGAAACTCAGTTTAGACTTTACATTTTGGGTCATGCTGCGCTTCAAAGAGTTTTTCTGGAGGCCCTGTCTATAAGCCACTACAGACTTCAAAAGAACAGCAACATACACAAGCATAACTCACAAAGCAAGAGACACATATGTCCTCATCATGACCACATCATACTTCAGAACCCTTACTTTTAAATCTCCATCTCAAATCCTCACAGATTCAGAACATCACCTTGGTGCATTTCAACATGTGGTATCTCTGCTCTTCCTCATCTAGAGACTAGGTTTGATGGCCCCCGTGTTCCCTTCTGATGCAGCAGAGGAGAGAGGTGGGGAGTTGGGGTCTGTCTGATCAAAGCTTCTCTCTACTGATCATGCGTGGCCTGCCTTGTCTCACTTCACTGCTTGTGTCTCTCCCACACACAAAACAGATGTCCTCTGCTCCAGACGATAAACTCCACCCTGGCGCTCTACTGAAGTTCATCATCACAGGAGGTGCGGAGGAAAGGAAGCTCTTTTAATGATTTTTACACAATTATATAATTATATACACCCCCATGTCGTTCCAAACCCGTAAGACCTTCGTTCATCTTCAGAATACAAATTAAGATATTTTTGATAAAATCCGATGGCTCAGTGAGGCCTCCATTGACAGCAAGTTAATTTACACTTTTAAATGCCCAGAAAGGTACTAAAGACATATTTAAAACAGTTCATGTGACTACAGTGGTTCAACTTCAGTGTTATGAAGAGACGAGAATACTTTTTGTGTGGCAAAAAAACAAAATAACGACTTTATTTAACAATATCGAGTGATGGGTGATTTCAAAACACTGCTTCATGAAGCTTCGAAGCTTTTTGTTTTGAATCAGTGGTTCACATTATGTATCAAACTGCCAAAGTCACATGAACCATTGACATTTTCGAAACATTTCGAAACACTTATGACGTAACGAAGCCTCGTTTACTGAAATCACGTGACATTGGCGTGAGTTTGAAACAAGCTCCGAAACACTGATGTGAAACAAAAGATTCATAAAGCCTTGAAGCTTTATGAAGCAGTGTGTTGAAATCGCACATCACTAGATATTGTTGAAAAGTCGTTATTTTGTCGCTTTATAACATTAAAGGTGCCCAAGAACGTTCTTTCACATAATATAAGTCTAAGGTGTCTCTTGAATGTGTCTGTGAAGTTTTTTGGGGCATCATTAACAATGCACTAATTTACACTCGGCGCCGCCCCCTTAAATCGCGTGCTCCCTGCCACACCAGCTGTCGACTATATTACAGCGCATTTACAAAGTTCACACAGCTAATATAACCCTCAAATGGATCTTTACAAGATGTTCGTCATGCATGCTGCATGCATGCTTCGAATTATGTGAGTAAAGTATTTATTTGGATGTTAAAGTTTTATTCTGAGTGAATTTGAGGCTGTCCTCCGTGGCTAACGGCTAATGCTACAGTGTTGGAGAGATTTATAAAGAATGAAGTTGTGTTTATGCATTATACAGACTGCAAGTGTTTAAAAATGAAAATAGCGACGGCTCTTGTCTCCGTGAATACAGTAAGAAACGATGGTAACTTTAACCTCATTTAACAGTACATTAGCAACATGCTAACGAAACTTTTAGAAAGACAATTTACAAATATCAGTAAAAATATCATGTTATCATGGATTATGTCAGTTATTATTGCTTCATCTGCCATTTTTCGCTGTTGTTCTTGCTTACCTAGTCTGATGATTCGGCTGTGTGCAGCTCCAGATGTTAACTGGCTGCCCTTGTCTAATGCCTTTTATAATGTTGGGAACATCATGGGCTGGCATTATGCAAATATTGGGGCGTACACCCTGACTGTTACGTAACAGTCGGTGTTATGTTGAGATTTGCCTGTTCTTCGGAGGTCATTTAAACAAATGAGATTTATATAAGAAGGAGGAAACAATGGGGTTTGAGACTCACTGTATGTCTTTTCCATGTACTGAACTCTTGTTATTTAACAATGCCAAGATAAATTCAATTTTTGAATCAAGGGCACCTTTAAGGTTGAACCACTGTAGTCACATGAACTGTTTTAAATATGTCTTTAGCACCTTTCTGGGCATTTAAAAGTGTAAATTAACTTGCTGTCAATGGTAGCCTCACTGAGCCATTGGATTTTATCAAAAATATCTTAGTTTGTATTCCAAAAATGAACAAAGGTCTTATGGGTGTGGAACAATTTGAGGGTGAATAATTAATGACAGAATTTTCATTTTTGGGTGAACTAACCCTTTAATGTTGACATCGTCTTGTGCGCGTGAGCGGTTCCTCTCTCCTGTATGCAACAACAAATGATGCGAACAAACGGTTCCTACGAACTGATTCTTTCTGACAAGTCAGTCAAAATTCACGCCACAAACTATAGCTTCCTCCTAGTTCGCTTACTTTTGCACTATTCTATGTCATTTTGTAGTATAAATAGTTTTAGTAGTGTGTTCACACTGAAAAAAGTCCAAAAAGATGCCATTCAAATATTTAACCAAAAAGACGAAGTGTTGAATGTTGGGCATGTCATGCACTCAGCTGTCGCAGCTTCAGACTCCAGTGCTGGAAGTCAAAACCTTCTAAAATTCATACACTAAATGACTAAACGAGAACATAGTGCATAGTGTTTTCAGTAGTATGCGATTTGGATGCTGCAGATTGAATAAATCAGCGAATCATTCAGAGCTGTTACCACTTTATTGACTCACTAAACCGCGAGTCATTTTACCATGATGTCTGATTTGATATGAACTGAGAACCGTTGCCGAGATGTTTACTTGACGTTCATGAAACTATGTTCTACAATTACTGACTATGTTACTCACTATCCTGGATTCTTTGGCATGTGACTGGCTGATATATATATGTAATTATATGTAACTTATGTATATGTCATAGTTAACACATGTGACCCAAAGCTCAAATCTTATTAGTTGGCAAGTTTGCATCAATGAAAAACAGTTACCTAGTAGCTATATGTTCATCTGCATGAATATTCCATAGCCAAGAATCTATTGTTTTTATTTAAATACTGTTTGTGCTGAATATTCATGTCTGACATAAAGGGCATTTAAAAGACAGCAAGACAACTCAATAGGATTTAGAGCAGAGTAAACGTGTCAGTTAAATGAACCTCTAAGAAGTGCACAGCCGGAGTGCAGTTGGGAACTACTGTCCATTTTTTACAGTCGTGCGAAAACAAGTGAGATTTTACCATCCGCAAAGTTTTCTCTGCCTGCCTGTAGTGAGTCCAATGAAGGATTTCGAGTGTTTCCTCACTTTGTGTGCCTTCCAGAGATCTTTCATACCTTTCCCTTCAATCATTCTATAATCAAACCTCTGAGAAAAAGTCACGCCAAGATAAGCTCCTCACTCAGCATTGCCGTTTGTATTAGTCTCTTTCTTCACATGGGTGAACTGCTTACCCACCAGCTGAGACGAAAAGGATGTCTATGATTTCACATGAGTGCTACAGGTTAATACGGGAAAAGAAACTTTCCTCAGCTCGCAACAACTGACTTGAACAGAAGTCCCTGAAGCCAGAATTCCTGACTCTCCACAAAGGGGGCCAACAGAAACAGAGGAGGCAAGACAGCAAGGCCACTCGCGAGAAGAGTGACATGGTGAGGATGGAATCCTGCCCAGATCCTGGCAGAGACCATCATTGTCCTCATGCCTTTATGTTGTTCTTTCTCTATATTTTTTCTTCCGGCATACCACCATGTTACAATCTGATTCTCTTGGCATGCCTCGACAGCATCAGTGTACCATGTGTTATCTCCTCTCACAAACAGTTATTGTGTTTTATAGGACTTGCCATCTGGACGGGCGCTGAGACCTAAGAGAATAAACGAATACGCCCCTGCCAAAATAAATACCACACACACATGGTCTCGGGCTGCTTTGAGATGAATATGCTGGAGCCGAGGTGCCACTACAACAAGGGCAGGGCATCAGGGCACCGAAAGCTGGAGAGTCAACAAAGCACATGAAACATTTAGAGTCTGATTTCCCCAACACCCTCACAAAGCATTACCTTTGACAGCCTAGAAAGAAAGCAAGTGGGATGCATTAGCGACGGAAAACTGAGCGGCTTGTTCATAATTCAATAAAATGGATGGATTTGATTATTCTCTTCCAAAAAATGAGGTAAAAGCAAGTTTTTCTTTGAGCTAAGGATTAATCACACTGTCAGAAGTTCTTATTCCTTGCCGACATGTCATGCAGCTCATTTCTGCCTCAGTGTGAAAAAATAAAAAGGTAGCTATGGCCCTAATTTATTTCTCATTATTGGGATTTTTTTAAACTGCCAATTTATATCTCATATTTATTTATCATAATTGCGACTTTTTCTTAGAATTGCGACTTCATATGTCACGTTTACGAGTTCACACTTACAAATAATCGGATAGAGTAATGAGAATGAGTATTTGGCATGCTGTCTGAGCTCGGTATTTTGGCCCAAACCCAGAGTACTCCACCCCTATCCCTAGATGGGATCGGAAACCAGCCAAGAATGAAGAGTCAGGGTGGCGGAGGGATGCAAAAAACTGTCGAAGAACATAGGTGAGTCGGCTACATGTACACTGCCCTCCAAAAGTTTGGAAACACCCCTGGCAAAGGTATCAGCATAAATCCTTATCATTTTTTGGTGCAAATAAATTAAAGTAACTTGACATTATCATTGAAGACCAGCAATAATAATTTTCATTTTGATTACATAATAATGGCAATATATACATGTCAAAGTCAGACATGCCCTTTTGCAAGCTGTGATGCCTGGTTACTGGTTTAAACTTGGCCCAGGTTTGTAAAAGATTTTTGGGTCAGGACACCTTAATAGCTTCAACAATTGATTGCCAATTAAGTTTAGAATACAATGAACCAATTAGAACCCAGTTTAGGTCAGATAGCTGCTAATGGTGGATATTTTGATGAATCAAAAAATGTATTTTTTTCTATGTATAAACTGTTTATGTAATAAAATATGTTTTCCTAGTTTGTGTTGTCCACGATCAGTGCAAAATTATCACAAATTAAAAAGAATTTATGTCAATATTGTCCAAAACCCCACTTTTCTAGGGTGTTTCCAAACTTTTGGAGGGCAGTGTATATATATATATATATATATATATATATATATATATATACACACACACAAACAGGTGTGTGGTGGGCATTCTGGTGCAATATGGCTGCCGTCGCATCATCCAGGTGGATGCTGCACATTGGTGGTGGTTGAGGAGATTCCTCCTTCCATATGTAAAGCACTTTGAGTACCCAGAAAAGCGCTATATAAATGTAAGGAATTATTATTATTATATAGTCCTCCTCTCGTGCTGATTGGATAGATCATTTGAACGTGTTCCTCCCAAACTTTCGTTCATCATTTAATTTCTTGTAATCGCAACTTAATTTCTCACAGTTGAGACTGCCTATCTTACAATTTCAACTACTTGATCTTATGATTGTGGTTTTATTTCTTGTAGTTATGACTTTATGGGCCCTATTTTAACGATCTAAGAGCACACGGTCTGAAGCGCATGCCGCAGGTGCTCTTAGGGCGTGCGAATCCATGTGTGTCCGAATACACTTTTGCTTGTTTGATGGTCCAAAAGGGTTGTACCTTAGTCTTTATAAAGAGTCATGGGTGTGTTTTGGGCATAACGTGCAATAAACCAATCAGACTGTCATCTCTCATTCCCTTTAAAAGCCAGGGATGCTTGCACCATGGCGGATTCGCTATATACATGGTGGAATATAGAGACCCTCAACCTGACGAGTCAGTTTAAATACATGTGTATATTGCCACGATTGGTCAAATAATTTGCCAGTTTCATTTGTCATTACTGCAAATAGGTAATTCTGATACATGCATTATGACATGCATTCTTCAACAATTCTAGGTTGTTACAGCCCAAATTTGGGCCAAATATGGAAAACCCAACTGCTGGGTTAAAAATTTAATAAAAAAATTTAACCCAACGGTTGGGTTGAAACAACCCAGCATTTTTTAGAGTGTGTAGGCATAGGTGCATATTACTAATGCTCCCTTTAAATAACAAAAATAAAAAAATAAAAAAATATTGCACCATTGACTTTATACCAGGTTTCAGTTGGTCAATGGCGCAGTCGGATTCAGTTGCCTCAAAATAGCAACACGCCAACAATGCACCTGAACACACCTCGTTTTCAGACCAGCACGCCCATGGGCGAACAGATGTGTGCGAGTGCATCTGCTATTTAAACAACGTGGGCGCTGGACATGAAAATGATAACTGGCTGACACTTGCAAAAAACATATTTATAAAATTTTATATAAAATTTTATCTCACATTTACCTGGATTGTTTTTTACAGTGGCAGAAATGGTATTCCATACAAACCACCTTTGTGTGCAGCAAGTGAAACTCAAGGATACAATGCCTAGATGGATATATCCCACACAAATCCATGTCTGGCTTCTCTCAGAGGCCTCGTGTCAAAAACTGTTCATTAATGTCATGTATCCCTCAGTAATCACATTCCATGTGGAGAATTCCTGTTGACACTCAATTACCAGCTGGTACCAAATGAACCAGCAGTACTGTACACATTGATATCAACTCTATTAATGTTATAAAAAAGTGGATTGGATACATATCTGCTCTTTTATGAGCTTCATATGTTTATAATCAGATCTCAGTGCTGCACAACATGTTTTGTATGGCCAAGATCTAAAAAATAGTTGTACTCGGCAACATGCACGTTATTAAATCTATTTCTAATTCAAGCTTGTGTGTGTGTTCTGGTGGTTTTTGTGAAATATTATCTGGTGTTTCTTCATTAAATTCTGAATATAGCTTTCACAGCGTCTACCAGGGCATTCGCTATATACTTTCAAACAGATTATGGTTTACAGTTTCAGCTCAACCTCAATTAGAACACTGGACATTTGAGAGGTTTCCATGCCAGAGTCATCCAGCACAATGCTAAGAAACAGCAACATGAACTTCAGAGAGGGGCTCAAGAATTTGGCGCCATTTGTGGAATTGGTGTCTGCTTGGGTCGAGGAAAGGAACAGCCCTGTGATTACTGAGCTTATCAATTATAGCACCAAGGCCGCTGAACTCCTACCCGACTCTATGCAATTTCTAAGAGCGTGGCGTATTGGATTCCAGCTGGCTGTTTTGATTAGTAAGTGTCCATTTTTGTGTAAAGCAAAGACTTCCTGTTGCGCAGGGGAAACAATGGCCCTCCCATGTCTGCCTGAACCCCGGTGGCTACTTTAATAAAAACATCTTTCCCAGTTGGCTTAAAAGGTGGGGGAGACGTAATGTTTTCAGACAGTGTACAAAGACAGTCTTGTATCACCCAAGTATCGCTGCGTACTGTTCTGTTTCTCTCAGATCTTCGCACCCTTGAGCAAGATGTGTTCTTAACCCCCCACTCAGGTCGTGCACAGTGAGTCGAGTATCTGCTATATTGATCGATTCACATGCACACGTAAGAGGGGCCTCAGTTTTACGTCTAGGATAGTGGACTTGTGTTCAAAATTCTTTTCAGAAGGGAAATGACTATTAACAGGCAGCCTGGGGTGGGTTTGCATTTCCTCTCTGCGTTAACACTCCATAAAGCTGATCCATGAAAAAAAAAGTCACGGCATAACCCATGATACAGTGCGACCTCACTTTTCTGCTGAAGGAGAAATTAATGAATTAAATACCCAAAACAACCCATGAACTGTGGTTTATCATTTAACAGATGGAGAAAATTAACCACCCCACCATTCTGAGCATTAAGCACACTTTAACTATGGAAACTGTATTTTCAGTGTGGTTTGACCTCTAATAAACTTTATCCTGGTTCTTTCTTGAATATGACTGATTATGATATGATATGATATGATATAAAAAGATTGGTAACACTTTATTTTAAGGTGATGTAGTTACACATTACTACATGTAGTTACTATAGTAATAACAGTATATTATGCATAATTACAAGTAACTAACTCTAAACCAAACCCTATAGTAAGTACATGTAGCAAATTAATATTACTCAGTAATTTGAGTAAGTAAAATGTACATTACCTTAAAATAAATTAAAACCAAAAGAATCATACCTGTTTGACACCTGATGTTCTACGAAAACTCATTTAAATTCACTGAGTTTTGAAGCATAGTAGAAGAGATCGGGGCTAGTTGTCACAGCAAATATCAGATCACTGTTTTGGCCTACTAATATTGCAATTCATAAATATCTTTTAAAAGGACAAATATGGCAATTTTCCCTGACCAGACATCTATGACAGACACAGCTAAAATATATAGAAAAACACATTTGTTTAATTGGATGGCTGGACTATAGCCCACGTGACATCTTACCCTGTGTGACAACTAGGCTCGGTTGAAAAAGATCTCACAAACAGTTATTGTGATTTGATTTTTAACACATCACTGATCAAGATGGTCATAATCAGGAACATTAATTATTCCATGTGATGCAGATCTAGTCTAGTCTAACAGATTCTAATGTCATTCAATGGGATCAAACAAGAACTATATATATATATATATATATATATATATATATATATATATATATTAGGGCTGTCAAACGATTAATCACGATTAATCGCATACAAAATAAAAGTTTGAGTTTGCCTAATATATGTGGGTGTACTGTGTGTAATTATTATGTATATATAAATACAAACACATCCATGTATATATTTGAGAAATATTTACAAGTATATGTATTTATTTATATTTTTATATAATTTATATTATATATAAATACATTTTTTGTACATAAATAACATATTTCTCTTAAATATATACATTAATTAGTGTGTATTTATATATATACATATTAATTACACACATTACTCTCACATATATTATACAAACTCAAACTTTTATTTTGTATGCGATTAATCACGATTAATCGTTTGACAGCCCTAATATATATACATTTTTTTTTTCATTTGTCAGATTTAGTTAACTTATGACATCAGCAATTAATTTAAACATGGATCAACTCTGCTATTTCTGTGAAAATAAATGTTCAAAAAAAAAAGTGTAAGTGTCATTCATTGAAATCATACCTCTAGAGACGCACCACTCTTGCTCTTGATGTGATTTGCTCTGCGTCTTTTTGCAGGAAACCCCTTCACCAACAGAAGACAAAGTGTCAAGAAAACTGCCCACCGTAAAGCTTGGCTTCGAATCAGCATGACTTCGTAAAAATAATAATAAAGAGTTTTTACTATGGTTTTGCAATTATGCACCACTTTTGATCATTTACTATGAACTGCGCTCAACCCTCTTCAGTTCCAAGGTTCACTTGTGTCTCTTTCTTCGGCTATATAACCATCCTTCATACAAAACCAATCCATTTAAAGCGTCAGAAAGACATTAAACATGCTCAACAATTTCTCAATGAGCAACAGAACAGCCTTCAAGAGTCATGTCCGCGTGTCTCTGAGAGGTTCTTGGTTTCCAAACGCATTTCAGCAGTTCCCAAACTTTAATATTCCTCTCGGATTTCTTCAGATGATCGTCCATGTGTAGTGAGTTCGCCTCTATCCAGTGGATATATATGAAGGACAGTCTTCTTTGAGTGTGATTCTGCGGTGGATATATAGCTCCTCAGTCACGCATATCGTGGAGCGCAATGCGCACTGAACGACTGAACATCAATCCTCGCCACGCGTAAATGCAGGTCTATGATGCGCTCCTGACTCATGCACACAGAAGTCTACACCTCATGCAGGTACTGTGATGAAGGACCTTCAGTAATTCACTGGTTGGATGAGACATTCATCTACCTCCGCTTGTGTGACGTCTCTGGAGGAGGGGTTCATATAACCCCACTGTGACTGACTGACTGAATGAATGACTGAAGCATGAATGCTGGAGCTGCGGGGTATAAATTCCTCATGCGATGAGACCCAGAGAAGAAAAAGTTACTGGCGTCTTTAAGACATAGGCTATATATATATATATATATATATATATATATATGGAGTGTGTAGCTTTTCTTTTCTTAAACAACCATGTAGGAAGATGTATCAAGATTCATCAGGCCCAAATTGTGAAAGAATGGTTGGAAGGGAACACCGTAACTTTTTTTGGTTAAAAATTATCCAAACTCAATTTTTGAGCAAGTACATAACCAGCCAGTGTTCAAAACTATCTTCTTACCTTAGCCTGATTCACAACAGTAAGCTTGTAATAATGTTTTATAATAAAATCGGTACTGGTGGAATTTCCGCGGGAAATTTGAGCATGTAGCCGTTCGTCTTTGCGTCATAATGTCACATCTGTTTACATAAAGAACGATTCCCAGCTAGTAGGCTAAATCATGTGTATAATGTGAGGATGGCAGATCATTTATAGCCTCTTCTCACAGCAGCTGCAATAATTAAACTTATCATTTTGATGGCGGATTGTAATCCAGAAAGGTCCAAATGACAATCATCAGGAGAACTGGAGATTCACCCGTAGTCAAAAGCAAAAGACTTTGGACTGTGGAGTGGCTACAGAAATTGAAATCTAAAGGTAATGTTAATACACACTAAATACTCATAGTCATACAATGCTGATGTTCTTAACATTAACAGTTTGAGAACAAACTAAATAAATCGTTAGATTTAATCACCAAATGGCAGTTCAATTTATTGTAAGCCTAATGCTTTTTTCTTAGTTGGTCAGAACAAAAGTGGCAGATTCATTACTTACTTGTTCAGAAGACATTTTCCATTGAAAAATCTTATTTTGGTCATACTTTCAAGACTACAATCTGTGATTCCGAAGTACAGTATCCACACCGATGTGGTGACTGACAGCAAACATTAGATTCATGCGCTGGGTCGTCGTGCCGAGGCACAACCCACGTAAAGATGATAATTCTGTTTGCAGGTTTCAAACAGAGATGGCGACAAAGAGGCAAAACGTACGGACTGCAGCTTTAAATTCATTTAAAGTCTTTGAGATGTGCTGGAGTAGACTTTACAGAGTGCTTGACTCCTGCATTGTCAATACAAGATCTGGACCAAAACTGTATGCACCTCTTGATGGAAATAACATCACAACATTTATTTCCATGTTGTGGATTACCCAAACATATAAAACATGCTAGAAACATAATAATCACAGCAACAATAATCCAGTCATAGATTCTTAAGTATTTGCCTATTTAAATCAAAATAGCATTATATATATATATATATATATATATATATATATATATACACACACACACAGTGTATGTGCATATTTATCGATATGTTACATTTTTATACCATTCAAAAGATTGTGGTCAGTAAAAATTGTATTTTTTGAAAGAAATTAATACTTTTATTCAGCAAGGGTGCATTAAATTTATCAACAGCAACAGTGATGTAATATGATTAGAGTTCTTTTTTAAATAAATGCTGTTCTTTTGAACTTTCTACTCAACCATCATAGCACAACCATTTTCAACATTGATAATAACAAGGAAGGTTTCTTGAGCAACAAATCAGCATATTAGAATGATTTCTGAAGGATCATGTGACCCTGAATACTAGAGTAATGATGCTGAAAATTCAGCTTTGCCATCACAGAAATAAAATAAATTTTAAAATATATTAAAATAGAAATGATCAAATCAATGTAGCCTTGGTGAGAATAAGAGACTTTAAAAAATGTTTAATAAACTGTATCAAACACTATATATATATATATATATATATATATATATATATATATATATATATATATATATATATATAAATTAAATGTGATTATAAAATATAAATGTTTTAAAATATTCATTTGATTCAGTTTTTTAATTCATTTTTGCAAGTATAATATATAATATAAAAGTCATGTCTCAATATTATAAAACCTTTTTTGTGAGTAATGTTGTGTAGAGTTAGAGTTGTGTAAAGCCTTCAAGAATCTTACAGTATGTTTTCTCTAATGTGGTCTTGTGGTCATTTATATGAAGACCTCAGAGATGATAATTAAAAACTATCACAATCTAATTTAAACATATTTGTAATCTAGCAGGCACTGGATTTACCGATATAATTCAATTCAAAAGCAAGTCAGGAAATGTGCAAAAATGTAAAGTGAGTAAAAGAAACAAAAAGACCTTAACAATACATTTAGTCATTGTAATTTAATTTCCTTAGAGTAAAACAACTCCTGAACTGATGAAGCCCACAGTGTACTTTGATTCAAAAATAGGTTTTAAAAACAGCATGTACTACAGGCAGCAAAATCCAAGTAGTAGCCTATTAGAACACATACATTGAGTGTACTGGTAAATCATGTGTTTTATTAGAACAAGAACTCTTTGTATCAGTTGGATCAATCATTACTTTCTTAAACATCAGTGTTTATAATAACAAGAAAAAAATATATATGATTGTTTCCATCCTTTGCTTTTTTAAACATCTCTCAGTCTAAAAAAAAAAAAAGGTTGTATGATAAAAAAGAAATATCCCTGGATTTCGATGTCATAAAAGGCTTGTGCTAAATTAAATACATGGGAGAATGAACAACCCCACCAGACCAAAGCAACAGAAGCCACAGAACAGAACACAGAGTGTACAGATCAGCACCTTTAAAGCGTCATAAACCAGCCGATTCGTTGATTACATCCCACATGCTTTGCTGGGAATAACAAAATGATATAAAAATACTCATCAGTAGTATGTGCACTGAGAGCATGCACATCATGCATGTGCATTTGAGAGGCATCTGGAGCTGCCGTTGATGATTAAAGTACACTTCTACAACAATAAAAGATATGAAACATGAATAATAAATAAATATGTACATTAAAGAAACATATACATAACATAAGCTCCTTTTATGAATGCTGAAACGACTTCATAAGATCATAAGATGAACTTCAGTCAATACTAAGGAAAGTTAATAAAATCACAGAGTGAATTCTCTTGATAGAGAGCAATATTATTGGTTATTAAAGGATTAGTTCACTTTCAAATTAAAATTTCCTGATAATTTATTCACCCCCATGTCATCCAAGATGTCCATGTCCTTCTCTCTTCAGTCGAAAGAAATTAAGGTTTTTGATGAAAACATTCCAGGATTTTTCTCATTATAGTGGACTTCAATGGACCCCAAACGGTTGAAGGTCAAAATTACAGTTTCAGTGCAGCTTCAAAGCATTCTACATGATCCCAGATGAGGAATAAGGGTCTTATCTAGAGAAACCATCGTCATTTTTTAAAAAAAAAAATAAATAAAAAATTATATACGTTTTAACCAGAAATGCTCATCTTGAACTAGCTCTCTTCCTCTTCTCTATTTGAATTCCAGCAGTATAGACACTGCTAAGTGTATTACTGCCCTCCACAGGTCAAAGTTTGAACTAACTGTTATATACTTGCACTAGCATATTGTATATGACAATTTAGTTCAAACTTTAACCTGTGGAGGGCAGTAATACATAGCAGCATCTACACTGCTGGAATTCAAATAGAGAAGAGGAAGAGAGATAATTCAAGATGAGTATTTATGGTTAAAACATATATAATTTTATATTTTTTTAGAAAATGAGCGATGGTTTCTCTAGATAAGACACTTATTCCTCGTGTGGCATTGTGTAGAACGCTTTGAAGCTGCACTGAAACTGTAATTTTGACATTCAACCGTTTGGGGTCCATTGAAGTCCACTATATGGAGAAAAATCCTGGAATGTTTTGCATCAAAAACCTTAATTTCTTTTCGACTGAAGAAAGAAAGACATGAACATCGTGGATGACATGGGGGTGAGTAAATTATCAGGAAATTGTTATTTGAAAGTGAACTTATCCTTTAATGGCATTGTACTTATAAACTTATGTCACCATTAAAAGTGTCAAAAAAATAAAAAACTATTTAAGCATTTAAAGTTATATTTTCTTTGAGATTTTGAAATCCTACCGCACAACTTGTGCAGCAACTTTGGCGATAATGCATTTAATCAACATCCAAGTTTCCTCAGAGGTGAAAATTTGATAAATATGCATGTTTCTACCTAAACTTCCCTCAGACATAACCAACATCGCCCTCCGCGATTTGTATCTTGATGAAAAAAATAAATATCCTGGTAACACAGGAAAAGCAATTGAAGCAAGACACCGGAGCTGGCCACAAGTCAAAATCCGTGGAAAAAACAACAACTAGAGAGCCAAGTTGTGGAGCTTTTGGAATTTGATTAAGGTAACACAGTGAATGTACTGACAATGCAATAAGAAGAACCTGTAATTCCTTTCATAGGTCGGGATCCTCGGAATTAATGGGTTCGCTGCCAGTCTGTTCTCACTTATTGGAGAAATAAAAAAAAAAGGTCTAAATGGTTTTGTACACAAAAACGGTTTTGAGGGCTGCAGTGACATATGGCTTCAGCGAGTACACAAGCAGCTCAAAGCCTCCTGTGGCTAACCTGAAAAATCAAAGTATTTATTTCTCTAAACGAATGCCACAATTAGTTAAAAACAGACCCCAAACCTCACATCAAAACGAAAATGAGGTGACAAACGCAGTATTGGGGAGCGACAAAAGAAAGCATTTCGTTTTCTAAAAGCATCAGTGTATGTTGTAGTTGTTCAGAGTTTCATGTGTTAAAATAAAGATGATATACCTAAGTTTAAAAAAGTTATATTTATTTAGTGGTTCACCGCCTCCTTTCGGAGAGCAGAAGATGAGCAGTGCACATTTGGTTCAGATAGGAAGTATGTCACTCCTCGTTCTCCTCGTATGTGGTCTCGTCAAAGGGCCGGTCCAACGAGGGAAGAACTTTGTGCCGCGAATACTTCAGCTGCAGCAGATCGCCTACCTCACTGATCACATCCAGCGCCTGAAAACAATCAACACGCTCCATTACTTTCATGGTTACACATGTAAGTCATAACATGCTAATGCTGAGAAACGGCTGCCACCTACTTTGCAGCACTTTACAAGTTTGATATAATATAGTCACTGTGATGCTAGTTGCATTTCTATTTCAGTCAATTCCATACAAATTTCTGGTTCAAGTTACCATAAAACATCATAAAAAGTCCATTATTAAGGAAACCTGTTCATTTTCAAAGAAATAAGACTATATGCACTACATTTTCTATATTTAAGGTACATTCACAATGATTAACTGGGCTTTTAAGGAGCTTATTGAGATTTTAATTAGCTTTTTAGACTAATTTCAAGAAATTTTTGTCTTGTGACTCACAAATATGAGAGCATTTAAGATATTTATAGTGTCTCTGATTTCAACTTCTGTTCCAAAAACAGCATTAGAGATGAGGAGGTCCGATTCAGGACTGTTTTTTCAAATAACTGATTCAAAACTTTGATTTAACGATTCGTTTGCATCATCAAAAAAGTTCATTGAAGTCTCTACTTGAGGCCTGTTTACACCAGGTATTAAGAAGCATTTTGTTCAATTGGATCACAAGACCCGTTCCCGTTTCCCGTTTACACCTAGTATTTTAATCCTTCTCTTTTGTCCACTTTCGACCACTCCTGTCCTGAATTCTTGAGGGGAGGGTCTATGGGTGGGTAAATGTATGTTTTTTGTTTTTTTCTCAGATATTTCAGTCTAATGGACAAAATAAGCTCACGCAATTTACACATGAACACAGCGACAACGGAAAAACATATGGAGAGCATCAGCTATTGTTTCTGCTCTGATAGCCGAAAGATCACGGTGAACGCTGCGAGTGTGTGTTAGAAATCAGGAATGGTGAGAACATTGTGCTTGGTACATTTTTTTGTCTTCAACCCAAACTCATCCAACAAAGTTTAAATCCCGTCTGGCTAGCGTGCTTCACATAATGTTTACACGTTAGGTCAGTAGGCAGAGAGTAGGTGGTCTTTTGTGGCTGTTCGAATGCATTCGACCACATGAGCATTTACGCTATGAAAGTAATCCGGTCAAATGAGATTTGGACTACCTCTAGAAGTGGTTGAAAGTGGACAAGCTCAAAACTTTTTACAACTGACCAAAATGCATCTTAATACCAGGTGTAAACAGGGCCTGACATCTGCCATATATTTCCTGTGTTGGGGAAAGTTACTTTTAAAAGTAATGGATTACAACATTGTTTTACTCCCTAAAAAAGTAACTAATTGTGTTAGTTACTTTATATGGAAAGTAATGTTTGAAGTTACTTTTGCGTTACAAAAAACCAAAAGTTCTATTTTTGGCTTGAGTTTCGGATTACTCTTTTCAAGTAATCGGATTACTTTTTCAAGTAACTAGTAAAGTGACCTTTTAAATTTACAACAAAATATCCAAGTTACTTTTTCAAATAAGTAACGCAAGTTACTTTGTTTTTCCATGCAGGAGAAGAAAGATCAACACTCTTCAGCAATAAAAAAACAAAAGACTTAAACACAAATATGAGGTTTAGCTAAAGTCATTTTTGCTTATTAGTATGGTTGAATTGAATCATCGAAGGTCAGCAGTAAAGACATTGGGTAACAAAGTGCACAAAAAATACAAAATACAAAAATTTAACATGTAATTATAAAAGCTTTGCATAATATTCTGAGTTTCCATTTCACGGTTTTTATTCATTTTGAGGAATACTGAATGTTTTTGTGCAAGTGAGATGCATGTAGTCTAGAACTACAATAACCATCATGTTCACACAGCACACACAACACCTCTGTACTTACTCCCAATTTCTCTCAACATGGGGACAAGAGAGTCAAATACATGTCAGCCAATACATGGAGAAAAAAAAGTAACTTGGTTACTTATTTGAAAAAGTAACTCGGATATTTTGTTGTAAATTTAAAAAGTCAGTTACTTGAAAAAAGTAATCCGATTACTCGGTAACTCCTGTTACCCCCAACACTGTATATAACAGCAAAAATGTTGTTATACTTATTTTGGAGGATATAAACAAAACAAATGAATAATAACATTTTATTGAAATATTCTGTGCATTCATTTAGTAAAAAACTGTTTTAATATTTTCAAACTAGATTACAAATTTTATTTATTTATTTTTTACTATATTTTAATACTGGCATTAAACATTTAATTATAAAATGTCTGTTTGCTTAAAATAATAGTTTCTCTAATTTAAAAAAAAGGAAGAAATAGTAAAATAAAAGGACAAATACATGAATCAAAATATATAAAGTATCATCAAAAGGCTAAAAATGTTTTCCATTAAAATGCCCAGCCCTAAAAACATTCAAACTTTTGTTATGCACTTCTCACAATCTTAATCATTCAGCAATGGAAGAAAAGCAAGAAAACATGTCAGAAGGACACTTAAATGTGTTGACGTGATAACCGGTCACATCAAAGTACATAGTGTTTTCTTAAGCATGGGGAAGGGGGCCGACGGCCGGTGTGCTTTTCACCATAGTTAAATCAAAGTGTCCTTGGGGAGGCAGATTAAGATGCTCTTTGATCTCCTGCCAGTGCAGACCCCTGTGGCAGGCGCTGCTTATGTAAACGGCCTCAGCAGAGACCTGCATTAATTTATAGCACAGGACAGTTTGAGGAGGAGCCTGGAATTCTTCAGACAGTGATTATTTTCAAACATAAAGGGTGTATCAAGCTTGAGATAGTACATTTCAGAAGATTGATGGACAGGGGTTTGGACTTGACATACAGAGACGACAGACTCTTCTGGTCTAATTCCTGTTGAAAGTCATCCTTTCATCCATCTTTTTTGAAATGCAAAGCACATTCAAACCAAACTCACCGTGTGAGGCTCTGTACTTCAACTTTAACATCAGTATGTCATCAAAGCTCATAGTTTTTTCCATTAAGTCAACATATTCCATTGTAAACACCAAAATTTATGGCATGAGAAACAAAGCCCAGTAAAAAAAGGGGTACAATGCTGCTTTGAAGTAATCTAAATTATTGGATGTTTTCACTGTGGCGAGAAAATGAGTAGTTACCCTGTCCAGCATTTCCTTGGAGTGGGCCGCAGAGATACAGAAGCGGGCTCTGGACTCTATGATCGGCGTGGCTGGGAAGCCCACCACCACTACTCCAATGTTTCTCTTCAACATCTCCCGACCAAACGCCCTGGAAACACACACACAGCCTCATCAATTTTCAAGAAGTTCTTTCCAAACTAAGCTTTCCCCTGTTTTTGTTCTATTATGAGGAACTATTATGAATCTATTACAAGTGTACGTTCGGATTTATTTGGACAGTTATAGACCTGAAATCTCATTAAACAAAAAGCTTGTCATCAATAATATTACGTTAAAGAGATAGTTCACCCACAAATGAAAATTCTGTCATTATTTACTCACCCTCAGGTCATTTTAAACCAGTATACTGTTAAAAAATATTTTTGATAATTCAAATAAAGCTGAAATAAAATAAAATATAAATATTAGATAAAAAGCTACCCTGGCAAGTTAAAGGTGCCCTAGAACCCTTTTTCACAAGATGTAATAGAAGTCTAAGGCGTCCCCTAAATGTGTCTGTGAAGTTTCAGCTCAAAATACCCCATAGATTTTTTATTATTAAATTTTTTAACTGCTTATTTTGGGGCATAATTATAAATGCGCCGTTTCAGTGCGTGTCCCCTTTAAATGCTCATGCTCCCCGCCCCCAAGCTCGCAACTCTATAATACATTGCATAAACAAAGTTCACACAGCTAATATAACCCTCAAAATGGATCTTTACAAAGTGTTCGTCATGCAGCATATCAGATCATGTAAGTATGGTATTTATTTGGATGTTTACATTTGATTCTTAATGAGTTTGATAGTATGCTGTGGCTAACGGGGCTAAAGCTAACATCACACACTGTTGGAGAGATTTATAAAGAATGAAGTTGTGTTTATGAATTATACAGACTGCAAGTAATAATGAAAATAACGACATGGCTCTTGTCTCCGTGAATACAGTAAGAAACAATGGTAACTTTAACCACATTTAACAGTACATTAGCAACATGCTAACAAAACATTTAGAAAGACAATTTACAAATATCACTAAAAATATTATATCATCATGGATCATGTCAGTTATTATTGCTCTATCTGCCATTTTTCACTTTTGTCCTTGCTTGCTTACCTAGTCTGATGATTCAGCTGTGCAGCTCCAGACATTAATACTGCCTTGTCTAATGCCTTGAACATGGGCTGGTATATGCAAAAGTTGGGGGCGTACATATTAATGATCCCGACTGTTACGTCACAGTCGGTGTTATGTTGAGATTCACCTGTTCTTCAGAGGCCTTTTGCACAAATCAAATTTACATAAGGAGGAAACAATGGTGTTTGAGACTCACTGTATGTCATTTCCATGTACAGAACTCTAATTATTTAACTATGCCGAGGTAAAGTACATGGAAAAGACATACATTGAGTTTCAAACCCCATTGTTTCCTCCTTCTTATGTAAATCTCATTTGTTTGAAAGACTTCCGGAAAACACTCGGATCTCAACATAACACCGACTGTTACGTAACAGTCGGGATCATTAATATGTATGACCCCAATATTTGCATAATGCCAGCCCATTAGACGCATTAGACAAGGAAAGGCAGTATTAACGGCTGGATCTGTGCACAGACAAGGTAAGCAAGCAAGAACAACAGCGAAAAATGGCAGATGGAGCAATAATAACTGACATGATCCATGATATCATGATATTTTTAGTGATATTTGTAAATTGTCTTTCTAAATGTTTCATTAGCATTTTGCTAATATACTGTTAAATGAGGTTAAAGTTACCATCATTTCTTACTGTATTCACGGAGACGAGAGTCGTTGCTATTTTCATTTTTAAACACGTGCAGTCTGTATAATGCATAAACACAACTTCATTCTTTATAAATCTCTCCAACAGTGTGTAATGTTAGCCGTTAGCCACAGAGCATAGCCTCAAACTCACACAGAATCAAACGTAACCATCTAAATAAATACTTTACTCACATAATTCGAAGCATGCATACAGCATGCATGACGAACATCTTGTAAAGATCCATTTGAGGGTTATATTAGCTGTGTGAACTTTGTTTATGCGATGTATATATAGTCGAGAGCTCGTGGGGCAGAGAGAGCGCATCTCTTAAAGGGGCGGCGCGCTGAAAAAATCAGTGCATAGTTAATGATGCCCCAAAATAGGCAGCTAAAAAAATTAATAAAAAAAAATCTATGGGGTATTTTGAGCTGAAACTTCACAGACACATTCAGGAGACACCTAGGACTTATATTACATCTTGTAAAAAAACAATCTAGGGCACCTTTAAAGTACTAAAACTGAAATAAATTAAAGCTATACAGAAATTAAAGATGAATAAAAACTGACAAAAGCACATAAAATTAAACTAAAATTAAAAGTATAAAAATAAAAGCTAATTCAAAATATTACTAAATACTATAACAGCATATAAATAATATTAAAATCTCATTGGAACACAAAGGAAGAATGCTGAAAAGGATGAACAAAACACTTTGGAAGACTGAAGAACAGACTGAAATTCAAATGACTGACTCAAGTCAAATCATACACACAATTCATTTGATTTTGCGAGCTTTATACGTTGTTTCATGGAAAAATTACTTCACTTTTGGCTTGTTCATCATACAAAGCTATCATTAGGCTTTAAACACTTGGAACACAGTGCATAAGTTGTATAGACAGCATTTATGATGATTTTATTACCTTTTTAAAGCTTGACAGATGTGGTATGTACTGGCATTTTAGGAAAACAGGACGTAAGAAATTATTCAAAATTTCTCCTTTTGTGTTCTTTTAAACAAAATACCAGCATACGGGTTTGAAACGACATGAGTGTGATGAATTATTTTGTGAACTGTTCCTTTAATAGATTATACAGAGACACTGGAAAGAGGGTGAGAGGAAAAGACTAACCCGATTTTGGCGGGCATGTAGAGCATCATGGGTACCACAGGTGAGTCATTGTTGCCGTAGATGATGAATCCCATCTCCCGCAGTCTCCTACGGAAATAGACTGTGTTTTCAGCCAACCGCTGGATACGTGAACGGCCTGAAACCAAGAAACGCACCCAAAACATTAAGCTGAAGTTTTCAGGAAAAAAAAAAAGAAAGATTCTGTCATCTGGCACTCCACATCTTTTTCCACAGCCTTTCATGCGATCAGACAATTAAAATTCACCAAGCCACAAAACTCATTACCTCAGATACTAGGAAAGTCGACCACCTGAACTATAAACTTTATACTTAAGCCTCCACGATCGGTAGATCTGAAACTGTTCAAGAAGAAATATTTAAAACCTGCTCATTTTAACATTCCCCTGCGATATCAAGGCACACGCTCGTTGCACACAGAAAAAGCATCAGATGTTTACTATCTATGTTTCCAAAGTGCTTTTTATCTCAATTCAGATCCATCAAAGCTTGATGTCTAATGCCAGGGAGATTTTAATCTAAACAAAGCCCTGGTGCTGCAGGTTACAAGAGCCTGCAATGATCCAGTGCGTGATTGGTGCGGAAGAAGAATACACTGATGAGAATTATACTGCAAGCAATCTTCCAGAATGGTTCCAAAAATCCAGACAAAACAGAAAAATTAGTGTCCTGATTTTTCATCAGCTCCCACTTGAAGTGGGACGTATGTTCCCGGGGGGAGGATTGCCTAGCGATCCACGTCAATGGAGCTCTTAAAACACTTAGTCCACCGCAGTGATCTGAGAGCCATGCTTAAGGTCTTACGTTTCCGAAAGCCTTGGTTCTGCTTCGTCAAACATTCCATGCATGCTAAAAGCTTGAACGGAGGAATTTCCTGCTCTGTGACAATGTCTCACCCCGGTGTCATTCAGACGCCAAAAATCTAGCAATTGTCATTCTTGCCGTGCCTGTAGGGTGACAACTATAAGGTTGAAAAAGTTGCTTTGCTGTTATGACTTAACATTCTGTCTGGCCTTGTAAAATTCTGCTTTTTAGTGGTCATAAATAAACAATTCGGCCTAGTCAATAATATGACAGGGCTATTGAGGTTCTATCTGATGAGCCCTTTTGAAAGGAGACTGGCTGTGAAACTGGACTCCTTCCTCAATCCCCCAATGTAAATTGGCCACTGACAGATAAAGCAGGTTCCACGAGTCATGACCGGGTCAGCCGCTTTGTGTTAAGGAAATTAAGCCAAGCCAATGTGTGACGCTGAACACACTGGAAGCCCAATTTAGTTCCTCGTGATTCCTACAATTGGTTCCTCGGCCGAATAAAGTAGCGCTATGATCTTTGGCAGTGGTTATCAATTTTCAGATTAAATCTTTTAGTATCAGCTATTTTACCCCAAATTAAAACGTTGTCATCCTCACGTCGTTCTAAGCTTGACTTTCTTTCTTCTGTAGGACACAAAAGAAGATATTTTGAAGAATGTTTCAACTGTTTTTGTCCATACAATTAAAGTCATTGAGGTTCAAAACAACACTGGACCACACTGACTTTCACTGAATGGACAAGAAAACACTGAGACATTTTAAAAATATCTTCTTTTGTGTTTTCACAGAAGATTAAAGGATTAGTTCACTTTCAAATAAAATTTTCCTGATAATTTACTCACCCCCATGTCATCCAAGATGTTCAAGTCTTTCTTTCTTCAGTCAAAAAGAAATTAAGGTTTTTGATGAAAACATTCCAGGATTATTCTCCTTATAGTGGACTTCAATGGCCTCCAAACGGTTGAAGGTCATAATTATAGCTTCAGTGCAGCTTCAAACGACACCAGACGAGGAATAAGGGTCTTATTTAGCGAAACGATCAGTCATTTTTGAAAAAAAATGTAAATGTATATGCTTTATATAAACAAATGTTCGCCTTCCAAGTGCTTCCGCCAAAACCGCACTTTTGTATTCTTCAAAAAGCTTATGCTGTATGTCCTACGCCTTCCCTATTCTACTTACGGAAAAAATTGAACTACCGCTGCGTTCGTTCTGTAGGTAGAATAGGGAAGGCGTAGGACATACAGCGTAAGCTTTTTGAAGAATACCAAGGTGCGGTTTTGGCAGAAGCACTTGGAAGGTGATCATTTGTTTATATAAAGCATATACATTTACATTTTTTTCGAAAATGACCGATCGTTTCGCTAGATAAGACCCTTATTCCTTGTCTGGTATCATTTAAAGCCCTTTGAAGCTGCACTGAAACTGTAATTTTGATCTTCAACCATTTGGAGGCCATTGAAGTCCATTATAAAGAGAATAATCCTGGAATGTTTTCATCAAAAACCTTCATTTCTTTTCGACTGAAGAAAGAAAGACATGAACATCTTGGATGGCATGGGAGTGAGTAAATTATCAGGAAAATTTTATTTGAAAGTGAACTAATCCTTTAATTTCATTAATATATTTTCATTCACATCAATATTCCTGTAGTTTCTAGTCTAATTCAAACACATTTTGAAAACCATTTCGAATATTGTAATCTAATTTAAAAACTAATATTCAGTGAATAAAAATATACAGTACTGTTCAAAAGTTTAGGGTCAGTTGTTTTCTGTTTAAGTTATACCTTTATTCAACAAGGATGTGTTAAATTGATGAAACGTGACAGTAAATACATTTATAATGTCAAAAGAACGTTCAAAGAATATGAGAATGGTTTCTGAAGGATCATGTGACACTGAAGACTGGAGTAATGCTGAAAATTCACAGGAATACATTTACATTTTAAAATACATTTCAATTATACTAAAATTTCACAATATTATTTTTGATCAAATAAATGTAGCCTAGCATAAAGACTTTTCAAAAACATAAAAAAAAACTTAAAAAAAAACTTTACAGACCCCAAACTTTCGAACAATAGTGCAAATGTATATATTTGGAGCAATTTAATAAATTCTTTGTGTTTAGATGCTTTTGAACTTCTCTGGTTGCATTTTTTAAATGATACTCAAGCTGAGCATTAATATATTTTAAAAATGTAACCAGACATTCAAAATGAAACATAAAAGACAACAACAATACTTTAAATTAAATTCATGGAGGGCGGACCCGTGGTGTATGTGACAGAAATGGCTCATTCTAAGTTAATAAAAACATAACGGTTCATTATGTAAGGTCTTTATGCACCACTGAAAGCATAGTTATGTATATTATATTGCAATTCTGTCAATAGACCCTCCTGAATTTTACACATTTCACCTTTAATAGTGTAAAAAGTAGCAGAGTCACTCAAAGAAACCTGATGAGAATAAATGAAACATGGTTGGAGACCTGTTCTCATCAAAATCAGTTAAATTGTGGCCATTATGTTTGACAGCCCTAACAATTGAGGATCCTGTGGAGGTTCTAATGAATGGCTGAAGAGAACTGATCAGTTACGCAAACATCTCAGGTGGGCAACTCTATGAAAATGAGCATCTGAAAGCAATAGCCATTAACGGAAGTTCAAGCTGCCCAACACTGGGCCGCTGAGATAGCGAGCAAGGGCCGTAGGGTGTTGGGGGAGGGCGAGAGCACCGAGGTGGAGCGCGAGTCTCCAAAGTAAATCTTTCTGGGGTACCTTTTCAACAGCTAGTTTCACAACGCACACCCCCGCTAACTTCTTCCAGACCCTGGAGCTGGAGGATCTGAAGCGAGAGAGGCAGCGAAAGGGACCAAAAGAGCTTCCAGATGTGGGGACTGTTTCCCTTTTTTGAAACGCCAGTTCCTTCTCACTTCCTTTTCATCTGAAGGGAGGAGATAAGTAAAAGCACCAGTATGGAGTTGAGGGTGGCTGACGTGCCGAAAGCCTCCTCGCCCCTTACGAGGACCTCTCAGGAGAAGGGCAACAGGAAGCACAGCAGCTCCTTCCAGGCTCAAATCTGTGGCCTCAATCATTCATGGGCTATGATGGTCACAAGCTAGCATCTGTCCCCGATCCTGATGTTGCCGTCCAAGTCGGCGGAAAGTGAATGGGGATTTTACACCCGCTTACAGGTTGATTCATTTCACAGCCATTCATATTCACTCCTCTGATCAAAGCAACATCACTTTTCATGTCAGAGACATTGTACATTTACATTACTGTATAAAAGTTTGGGGTCAGATTTTTTGTTTTGTTTTGTTTTGAAAGAAATGAAGCATTAAACTGATCAAAGTAAAGTGAGAGTAAAAAAAGATTGAACTCAACAAAAATAAAATATTAAGCTGTACAACTGTTTTCAACTCTGATAATAAGAAGAAATGTTTCTTGAGTGCTAAATCAGCAATTATGTAACATTAGAGAATGGAGTCGGCTTTGCTATCGCAGGAATAAATTATTTCACAATGATTATTTTTTTTAAATATATTCAAATAGAAAAAAGTTAATTTAAACTGAAACAATATTTCATGATATTACTGTTTTTACTGTATTTCTGATTAAATAAATGAAGCCTATGTTTCAAAAACATAAAAAAAATCTTACCGACCACAAACTTTTGAGCAGTAGTATGTATCTATAAAAGATATTATATTCATAAAAATACCATTACTTGCTTTACATGCAGGATTTCAATTACATGTTGTCAATTTAAAAGCTAAATTTAATGTCCAACAACATACTGCCAACATTATTGTACCCTTCTTTCCACTGCACTACGTTTGATGGGTTTATGTGTATTTGTACTCATTTAGAGAAGTTTAACGAAGACTTGCTTGCTGCCAAAGATGTGTTTTTTTGCAAAAAGTAGATGCTTGCATGAATTGACAACTGCAGATAAAAATATAACCAGCAAGCGCACAAGGGAAAAACCACTCTCAAGCACATTAATCAGTACACGCACCTGATGGAGGTGGTTGCTCTATTTTTCAAATGTGTTTTTCAATGGAAATGCAGTTTTTGCTACTGTAAAGTGATAATACACTCTTAAAAATAAAGGTTCCAAAAGGTTTTTTGACCTTTTAGTGAACTGTTCTTAAAAGAACCACGTTTTTCTTAGTGTAAAGAACATTTTAATAACCTAAAGAACCCTTTTTCTCTATAAAGAAATTGTGGAATGGAGAGGTTCCATAGATGTTAAAGGGTTAGTTACACCCAAAAATGAAAATTCTGTCATTAATTACTCACCCTCATGTCGTTCCACACCCGTAAGACCTTCGTTCATCTTCAGAACACAAATTAAGATATTTTTGATGAAATCTGATGGCTCTGTGAGGCCTCCACTGACAGGAAGATCATTAACACGTTCAGATGCCCAGAAAGCTACTAAAGACATATTTAAACCTTAAATGCATGACTGTTTCGCCAATCATTCTTACATATTCGGGTCTTTATCGACCCGGATCTATATCTAACACGGAAGGATCTCTACCCTGTCGTGATAATATAAAACTCCTCTGATATTAGAGTAACAATTACAGAAGAATAAAATAAAGGATATTTTGTTACCTTTTGGAGCTTGAAAGGGCTCAGTTTGAGCAGATGTTTTATGCCATCATCACTGTCCTCGTCAGAGCTCATTTCCCAGTAAATTCAGCAAATAATGGGCTAGTTTTATGTTTGAGTTCACAAATATGAGCCCATTCG
Source organism: Megalobrama amblycephala (assembly GCF_018812025.1). NCBI lineage: Eukaryota > Metazoa > Chordata > Actinopteri > Cypriniformes > Xenocyprididae > Megalobrama > Megalobrama amblycephala. Next base: position 13,918,345 of record NC_063048.1, on the reverse strand, counting down.
CGATCTCAAATGTATTCTCAAATCTATATCATTTTCAACATCTTCAAAATCAATATTTCGATCTCTAACAGCTTCATCAGATCCATCCAGTAACAGTTACAGTCATATTTGATTGTGTTCAGTACTTGCTCTGCAGTAAATCGCTGAGCCATTTCATGTTTTTCTTATTATTTCGTTTTCTGTCTGAATGAGTCGTCACTTCAGCATTGTGTATCAGACATTGCCACCTTGTGGAATAAAAGTGAATTGCACTTATTTCGTCATCTAAGATTCAATTATTGTTGTGCAGAAAAAATATACGTACACTGATACACACCTCGGGTTGTTAGCGACCCTATACAATTTTTACAAAAAATTAATACAAAAATAGGCATTCTTTTATAACTTTTATGATTTTTCTTCTTGTTATACTCTTTATAATGAATTGATTGAGGAACACCAAGAAGGTTGATGTCTAAGTTTAAAAAATGAACGAGGAGGAGGGTAGTGAATGACTTCCTGGGTCACTAAAGACCCGAGGTATGCATTTAAGGGTTAAAACAGTTCATGTGACTACAGTTGGTTCAAACTTAATGTTATGAAGCGACAAAAATACTTTTTGTGTGCCAAAAACAAAAACAAAATAACGACTTCATTCAACAATATCTAGTGATAGGCGATTTCAAAACACTGCTTCATGAAGCTTCGAAGCTTAACGAATCTTTTGTTTCGAATCGGTGGTTTTGAGCACGTATCAAACTGCCAAAGTCACGTGATTTCAATAAACCAAATTTAAATGGTTCACATGACTTAGGCAGTTTGAGATGCGCTCAAAACCACCGATTCGAAACAAAAGATTCGTAAAGCTTCGAAGCTTCATGAAGCAGCGTTTTGAAATCGCCCATCACTACATTAAGGTTGAACCACTGTACTCACATGAACGGTTTTAAATACGTCTTTAGTAGCTTTCTGGGCATTTTAAAGTGTTAATTTTCTTGCTGTCAGTGCAGGCCATCAGATGATCAAAAATACCTTAATTTGTGTTCTGAAGATGAATGAAGGTCTTGCGCTCATGTCGTTCCACAACCCGTAAGTAATTAATGACAGAATGTTCATTTTTTGGGTGAACTAACCCTTTGTGGAATCATCGATGCCACAGAGTTTCTGTGTGCACCGTGCAAAGACCTTATAAATCGAAAATGAAGTCTGTTGTTGGTTACTTTTTATTATTAGATTAGATGTTGCAGCTCTAGTCGTCAATGGATGCAAGATAGGGTAGGTCTGTTTGTCTGAAATACTTGCACAACAATGGAAGTGTCAAAGAAACAGAAGCACATCATAACATCTGGAATAACAATTCATTACCCTGCTCTGAGGGGGGTGTGGGTAAACACATTCTTACACCTAAAACATGTGTATCGGCTCTCTCTCGCAGAGCAAGTCAACACCTCAAGACAAAGATGAATGTCCAGTGTTTGTCGAGTCCGCCTGTGTGTACAGAAAAGTAATCAGACTTAACAATGAGATCAGGTATGCCAATCACCACACACAAGATAAAAATGCCAACTTGGGTAACTACTGTGATTTACGAGGCAGAATCTTCCGAATTCTCTCTTTGAGCTCATTTTCTCCTGAGAACAAACAAGGCGAGGAATATTTCTTAACTGCATGTTTGTGTGGGGACGGCAGGAGTTTTGGATGGTTTGAAAGCCAGATCTGATCGAAAGAAAACTTTATTTCCCCTCAGGCCAGGGACACGTCGGACTATGAAACCACTAGACTGTAAAAGCATCTGCATCTGCATCTGTATTCTGAATTGAAAATTTAGGCCAGGACAAACCGCAAAACTGCCTCATTAAACTGCAAAAAAATTAGTTTTTAATTGACTTGTTTTCCATTAAAAATATATAAAAATTCTTAAAACAATTACTTGAGAAGCAACAATGCATAAGATTTTAAGACTTGTTTTCATTATCTTGAATATAAGCGTTTTTATTGCACCGACAGATTTTTTCATTTGTTTTTAACAAGTTTATACTTAAAACAAGTGGGAAAAAATCTGCCAGTGCAATTAGACAAAATACAGTTATATTGAATATAAAAGATAAATCTTGAAGCCTTAATATTGTACACAGTGTTGCTTCACATCTAAACCGATCATCTTTCAAATATTATTAGATATTTTAACAGGAAAATACTCATTGAGAATACGAATTTTGCATTGTGCATGGAGGAAAGGACAAATTCAAATAAAGAACTAGAACAAATTAACACCCGATGATGAAATCACCACATTGGCTAAAATTAGAGTGTACAGTGAACCTCCAAGTATGACATCCAAAACAAACTTGGCATATGAATTAAGTAGGTGTCAAACTGTCTTCAAGAACTATTGAAACAATTTAATATTGCATAAGCTATAAAGTTGTGATCGGAATCTTTGTTTTAAAACAAGTGAAATTAAATGGCACATTATGAAAGAATAAAATGTAAGCCTGGCAGTAAATGAGTGCTGGAGACAATTTGTTCACACTGAAGTCACTTGTCAGATCAATACAGTGCTGCAGGCTTCAAATCAAACATGACTGCCTCTGACTTATGGGTAAAACAGAACAGAACAAGTGAGGCTGGAGTGGGCCACAGAAATCGAGAATGAAAGGACCAAAGAAGAAGGAACGAAACGGTTTCAGTTCCCATGAGGATACGCAGGATGTCTCCCAGTTGACCTTTGCTTGATTAGTTTTCTTTGTGGATCAACCCCCAACAAACCCACACAAACACTCTGATTGTTTGGGTCCACCTTTGTTCTCACTCTTGCATGCTCCAATATCAGTTAATCTACAATAAATGTCATCGGTTAATCGGTAACCTGTAGGGGTGTGACGAGACCAGTATCTCACGAGACGAGACGAGACTCGAGATTGAGTTCACGAGACGAGACAAGATGGCGAAATACATGACTAGAAAAAATATTCTGCAGGTGTATTTGAAATGTTTTAACTAATCATTTTGTAATGAATGTCATTTCAGTTCTACTTTCTGAGACTGAATTATCATACGCAGTAAAAGACAACAATACTCAAGTAATGTAAAAGGTTTTGCCACTAACTCAACTGACTGACTTCTCTCCTGTGTGATGTCAGTCTCTTCAGACCTTACTGTACATGAATTATGAGATTCTACAGCTTTTGACCTCCTAACTGAACTCCTTTCCTCAAACTGATCACAGAAATAAAAACAGTATAAATAAAAATGGTAACACTTTACAATAAGGTCTCATTTATTAACATTAAATGTATTAACCAACATCAACTAACAACAAGCAATATATTTGCTACAGTATTTATTAATCTTTGTTAGTTGATAAAAATAGTCATTCATTGTTAGTTCATGATAGTTCACAGTGCATTAACTAATGTTAACAAATGAAACCTTATTGTTTTTACTAGTAAATAATAAGAAGAGAAAACTGTTATTCATTTTTATGGTAACACTTTACAATAATGCAACCATAATCGCACCCCAATATTCAAAACAAATAAACCAAATTTTTCTTTGATACAGACTGAGAATGGTTACACTACACTGCCCAGCCTAAAATGCTTTCATTTGAGAGATATCTGTATTCATCAGTGAGCCCTTCAAAATGCGGGGTATTGAAATCACGTTTGAATGCGCGCGCGCGTTTACTTTCACTTTTAAACGGTCGCGCGTACTCTGTAAATATGGAGCGGCGGCGACCGTTATCCAACTGAATTAAATGTTTTTTTTTATTTAAATACAAAGCAAAACGACAGTGGAGGCATAATGTAAATGTAGCAGTGGCATATTCTTTCCTAATCATCCTAACACTCTGTCATGGCAACTTCACGAGACTACTTTTCGCCTCGACGAGAAATCTGTCACAGTTTAGTCTCGCGGATCTCGTGCCACGAATCTCGTCACACCCCTAGTAACCTGTTATTAATGTGTGCACCTTAGAGCTCCAATTGCATTCAAATAATGTCGCACAACAATTCTTTGAAGTTCTGGATAAATCCTGGGCGATATAACCAAATTCTTATTAGGGCAGGGACAATAAATCGTTAAATCGTGAATCGAGAAATGATTCTGGATCAATTCTGAGATTTTCCGAAATCTCTCTCGAATCGATTCTGGGCTTAGTTTTTAACAGCAGATGGCACTGCATGCTTTACAAACACCAGTACTCTGCTTGCTTCCACTTCCTTACACACACCACTCGAACCTTCTATAAAATAATCATTCATAAAGTTTGAAAAGGTTGAAGCGAATTACAAGGGTGTTTGCAGTGGGCTGTTTACATTAATCTCACGTCATAAAAGCATTCTGAGGTGCAAGTACATTCTCAGACTCAGCCGAACACACGAGCATTCTTCAGCGCTCTTTGTGAGCATTTGAGTGTGTGGTTAAAAACCAGCCTAGAGCGCCATCTGCTGTTAAAAACTAAGCTCAGAATCAATTTGAGAGAGAATCGCGATGCATTCTGAAAATCTCAAAAATCGATCCACGAATCGAGATGAATCGATTTATTGTCCCAGCCCTATTTCGTGATATGAGAAATTTTATTTCAAGATAATGATATATATCATGCATATGATATATACACTTGCCTAATTTGCCAATAAACCTGTTTTATTGATTGCAATAAAGACGAAGCTAATGGGAACGTTTGAATAATAAGCGCAGAATCAATTTGAGAGAGAATCGCGATGCATTCTGAAAATCGATCCACGAATCAAGATAAATCGATTTATTGTCCCAGCCCCATTTCGTGATATGAGAAATTTTATATAAAAATTAGATAATGATATATATCATGTATATGATATATACACTTGCCTAATTTGCCAATAAACCCGTTTTATTGATTGCAATAAAGACGAAGCTAATGGGAACGTTTGAATAAAAAATGCTGTGTCTGTAAATAGACACGCACACACAATATTTTTTCCAGCACTTCAAATGTTATTTTTATTGTGATGACCAAAAACCTTATTTGTTCACCCTTCTGAGATTATACCCATTTGTAAAACTGAACGTTGATGTGACAAAGACAGCACACCACACACAAACAGATTTTCAACCAAAGTCCTGACTGTGAACATGGGAAATCTTGCAAAATCTCTCGAGACTTCAGAGTAAATATGACGGACGATAGGCAGGAATTGCGTTGATAGTGTTTGGAGTCATTTTGATACTTTTTACAGGACATGTTGTATTAACACTCATGCTGTTGCCACAAATCGACAAGCTGATCCTCCATCTCTGCTGTCCAAATCCATTTAACTTTGTGCTGCGCCATAACTGCGTTTGTCAGCTCGCTTTCTGATTGGATATTGTTTCGTTTCACATGATAATCTCCAGAGCGTGCGTGTTTGTCCTCGGGGTTCCCCCCACACATCAGGATTTCTGATTTCGCGATTGGGGTGCCTCCGACATTCTTCCGAACAGGTTCAGTCATTCTTAAAGGTGCCATAGACCCAGTTTTTACTGATGTAATATAAGTCTAAGGTGTCCCCTGACTGTGTCTGTGAAGTTTCAGCTCAAAATACCCCATATATTTTTTTTAATTAATTTGTTTAACTGCCTATTTTGAAGCATCATTAACTATGCACCGATTCAGCGTGCGGCCCCTTTAAATCACGCGCTCCCTGCCCCCCGAGCTCTCGACTATAATACAGTGCATTTACAAAATTTACACAGCTAATATAACCCTCAAATGGATCTTTACAATATGTTCGTCATGCATACTGCATGTATGCGTCAGATCATGTGAGTATAATATTTATTTGGATGTTTACATTTGATTCTGAATGAGTTTGAGGCTGTGCTCCATGGCTAAAGCTAACATTACACACTGTTGGAGAGATTTATACAGAATGAAGTTGTGTTTATGCATTTTACAGACTGCAAGTGTTTAATAATGAAAATAGCGACAGCTCTTGTCTCCGTAAATACAGTAAGAAACGATGGTAACTTTAACCACATTTAACAGTACATTAGCAGCATGCTAATGAAACATTTAGAAAGACAATTTACAAATATCACTAAAAATATCATGATATCATGGATACCTAGGATTAAAGGGGAGAAATCGGCCCAAAATCAGCCCGATTATCTTGTGGTGTGAACCCAGCATTTAAAAATAAAAGGCATTAAAGGGTTAGTTCACCCAAAAATTAAAATAATGTCATTTATTGCTCACCCTCATGTCGTTCTACACTCATAAGACCTTTGTTCATCTTCAGAACACAAATTAAGATATTTTGATTAAATCCGATGGCTCAGAGAGGCCTCTATAGACAGCAATGACATTGAAAATTTCAAGATCCATAAAGGTATTCATGCGATTACAGTGGTTCATGTGAGTTCAGTGGCTCTACCTTAATATTATAAAGCGACAATAATACTTTTTGTGCGCCAAAAAAACAAAATAACAACTTTTCAACAATATAGTGATGGGCGATTTCAAAACACTGCTTCGGAGCTTTCCGAATCGAATCAGTGATTCGGATCTCCTATCAAAGGCTAAACTGCTGAAATCACATGACTTTGGCACTCTGAACCACTGATTCGATTCGTAACACTCCGAAGCAGCGTTTTGAAAGTGGCCATCACAAGATATTGTTGAAAATTTTGTTTTTTGGTGCACAAAAAGTATTCTCATCACTTTATAATATTAAGGTAGAACCACTGAACTCACATGAACTGTTTTAAATATGTTTTTAGTAGCTTTATGGATCTTGAGAGTTTGAATGGCTTTGCTGTCTATAGAGGCCTCACTGAGCTTTTGGATTTAATCAAAATATCTTAATTTGTGTTCCAAAGATGAACGAAGGTCTTATGGGTGTAGAATGACATAAGGGTGAGTAATAAATTACATTATTTTCATTTTTAGGTGAACTAACCCTTTAATGCCTTTTATTTTTAAATGCTGGGTACACACCACAGAGTTCTAAAACGTATACCCCCAGTTTCACAGACAAGGCTTAAGCTAGTCCTAGACTAAAATGCATGTTTAAGCTGTTTTAACTGAAAGCAACTTGTACTGACATATTTTAATTATGTCAGTGCCATAGTTTTGTCTCAAGATGCACACCAGTAATGTTTTTTTCTATTGAACGTTTATAAAAGCTACTTAAATATCCTAATTGAACTAAGGCCTAATCCTGGCTTAGGCAAAGCCCTGCCTGTGAAACCAGGCCAGTATTATATAAAAGAAAACACCTTATTGATGCCAGAAAGAGCAGAAAAGAGCAGGACAATCTCTTAAGTCAAGAGTCTAGAGCTTTTTTGCATCAACGTGGGATGCTGGTGAAAGTCCGTCAGCAGGTGAATGAGAAGAAAAAAAGTCACTGGGAGACAGCAAGGATGACGGGAACAAGAAGTCTTTGTGGTGAGATGAATATAGCCCTTAGCCAAGCAATTTTATTCTCGTATTTGTCATATTGAGCACTTCACCTGGGCCTGAGCCTGTTTGTTGTAGCTGCCAACGTTGATTGAGTGGCAGGGAGGAAAAGAGGCAGTTTGGTGGGTCTAACCATAGGGCCAGATCACACTAGTTACATGGGTAATTGTTAACACATTTCTGAAGTTTAAACTTTGAGCTAAATATTTTACCTGGACAGAGTTTGTGTACAGCTGTTGAACTAATCAGTCTCATTTTATGAGCACTGGGAAATTGTATGAAGAAAAATCTCACATCGACAGATCTAACCCCCCCCCTCATCTCACTTCAAAGTGATCCTCGAGAAACACTTATTTCAATTTCTGGGCCAAGTTTATCCAGAGCGCACAGAGCAAACAAACCTAAAGATTGTATTTTCACAGTGAAATAAAACGGGTCGATAAAGCAAAGACAAGAACAATGGAGTTGACAAAGTAAAGGGATGCTTTTCAGTCAATGATGTGCAGATGTACTATACATGTGAACAGGAAATGACATATGGAGGAGGACAGGGTATGCGTTTACTACACTACTGACACATACACACACACAAACTCTCATGCATATTGGTGAACATACAGAAGTCTGGGCTGATTTTGCTAATCCTAACACATTCATCTTGTGAACAGAACAAATGACTCTTGATCAGTAGTGTGACAACATTCCATGTGATTTAATGTCTGGCATCTTGATTTGTATCTGTGTGCTATATGAATTATCTGTTGCAATATGCAAGTTCTAGCACACTTTGGTTTAAAAAAAAAAAAAAAAAAAAAAAAAAAAAAACACCTTCTGCCAAGGTAAATAAAGGTACAAATATGATGTAAAGCAGCTTCAAAATGCTGGTACATCCTTGCAAGCTGATTATCTATTTTTAGATCAATCCTGCCACCTTGTGGTGCACCGAATGATGCACAGTTAACATACTCAACTTAGGGAAAGTTCACCCAAAAACGAAAAGGGTGTCATTATATACTTTAAATCAGGGGTGCCCAATCCTGTTCCTACCTACCTGCAGAGTTCAGATCCTACCCTGATCCAACACACCCTTTTTAAATTTCAGTCTCATCTCACACAAAGCTATCGTCATGTGGACGATACTACTTTTATGTAACTTTTATGGTGCTTTCTCTCCTTTTTAAAGCTTGAAAGCTTCAATCCACATTCAAATGAAAAAAGTGGCCATTATATTGATCAATATTTCTTTTTTGTGTTCCATGGAAGAAATAAAATCATATGGGTTTGGAAAGGCATTGAGGGTAAGTAAATTATGACAATATTTATTTTTTTGGGTGCCTCAGATTCTTAAAATAAAGCATGACCAAATAGGGCTGTGACGGTGGCAAATTTTTACTACCGCGGTGGTAAATCAACAACAACCGCCGGTGTTGCGGTGGTGGGGTCCGAAGGGGAGGCGGGGTTTGTTATATATATATATATATATATATATATATATATATATATATATATATATATATATATATATATATATATATATATATATATATATATATATATATATATATATATATATATATATATACATATATATATATATATATATATATATATATATATATATATATATTAGGGCTGTCAAACGATTAATCACGATTAATCGCATACAAAATAAAAGTTTGAGTTTGCCTAATATATGTGGGTGTACTGTGTGTAATTATTATGTATATATAAATACAAACACATCCATGTATATATTTGAGAAATATTTACAAGTATATGTATTTATATATTTTTTTATATAATTTATATTATATATAAATACATTTTTTTGTACATAAATAACATATTTCTCTTTAATATATACATTAATTTGTGTGTATTTATATAAACATATTATTTACACACATTACTCACACATATATTATGCAAACTCAAACTTTTATTTTGTATGCGATTAATTGCGATTAATCGTTTGACAGCCCTAATATATATTTTAGAGGTTGCGTTAGACTTGCGTTTAGCCGTCATTTTGATGGACAGGATCGTAAAAAAAAATCCATCATAATCAATATTACCCGTCATTTTAATTTTTATATTTTAGTGATAAGACATTTTATTCATGAACTTACAGGGTAAGCAAATAGGCATAGGCTTGCATTTATTTATACTATGAAAAGAAAGTTGATCAAAGACAAGCTGCGTCACTTTCAGTTTTCATCTTGAATTCGTCACGGATTGTGAGTGAATGCGATCATCCTTTCCTCTACTGTACAGAACGAAATAAACATGACTGAAAATAAAAAAAAATATGTTGAAAGATACAGTAGCTTACCGAAATCTGTATCACGTCAATTCAGTCAGTGTTGCCAATGTCACGTAACATTATACCTCAGAAAAGCCATTCGTTGACCATAAACTTAGTCAGCAAGAAAAATAAAAAAACGTAAGCATGCATAAGTAACTTTATCATTATACAATTTACTTAAACTGGGTGCTCGTCTGGTGTGTAATCAAGCGCATCGTTTTCATTTTATTCTGGAGACTGAACTCGCGCTCTGCTGCCACACTGGAGCGCGCTCACCACCTACTGGACAGGGTGTGGGAATTACAACAAGCTTACATACAAACTACATAATCTGTCAAAATGACGGACGGGCTGCAGATTTTTTCCCGTCACTGCTAAACAAATTCCATTAAAGACGGACAATTTTCAGTTATCGCGATCTCTGAGATATATAAATATATATTATATATGACGTCACACTACCGCCGGTGACACTCCACGACCGCGGTGACAACTTCACCACCTCGGTGGCGCAGTTGTCATGCCTACCATCACAGCCCTATGACCAAAGTGCAGAAAAATCAGTAAAACTCACCTATTGTCGTTCCATCCTCTCCCATAATGCACTTCATAGAAGTGATGATTTGCTCCACGACAGGAGGTGACATGGAGGTGGCGTAAATTGCACTGTGAGAGTGAGTTCGCAGGTAGTCTATCAAATCCTAAAGAATGAAAATGCAAGACGTTTCTGTCAGGATGTGGCTGTTATGAAGCGGTAAAAAACAAATAAGTTTTAAATAATCAATCCAACAGGGAACAAGCAGGAGAAACTAGAAACACAACCATGATAAACATAGAGGACACTGAACAAAGAACCTGAAGGAAAATAAGGACTTAAATATATGCAGGGCTAATCAACGGAACAAAGAACAGGTGTGTTACTCATAAGTAATCATAGTAACCAATAAGAACACAAGCGGACAGACCAAAACTAAGGGGCCGTTTACACGACACCATTTTCAACTAAAAACGGAAAACTTTATGCACTTTGGCTATTCATTTACATGACAATGGCGTTTTGGGGGCCTGGAAAAAAAGTGTTTTTGAAAATGATAGCATTATCATTTCCGTATAAACTACAAAAATGCAAATGTGTGAAAATGGTGACGTCATGCGCATGTGTATTACATGTTCAGCCTATAGGCGTGTAGTGTTTCTTTATAAAGTCACATCACAAACACTTGGCCTGACATGAATAATACAGCATTTTTAGTCGTTTTCACAGATCCGTGTGAATGGGGATCATTTTGACAATGTTGTCATCTGTTCTTGAAAAACGCAAAAGTTTTTTAGTGCATTGTTGTCGCGTAAACGTACCCTAAAACATAACAAAACAAAAAAATGACACTTACAGTTTCATAATGCCTAAATATTTTGTAGGCTTTGTATATACTGTAAGTTAACCGTAACTATGAGGTTTACAAAAGACTAAGTCAAATATTAACTACCATTCAAACTTTTGGGGTCAGTAAGTTTTTTTGTTTTTTTGTTTTTTTAGGGATATTTACTTTTATTCAGCAAGGATGTATTGAACTGATGAGAAGTGTCAGAAGAACCTTTTTAACATATAAAATATAAAGAGAGTATATAAACAAGTTGTTGTTTGGGCTTCTGCTATTGGTCAGAAATTTGTTGCAATTACAAATTGGCACTTGAACTTCATACCTTCCTCCCTCCTATGTATCCACCAGCAGCACCGAAGCTCTTTGTGAAGGTGCCCATCATGATGTCTACATCTTTCGGGTCCAGTCCAAAATACTCCACCACCCCTCGACCACTGGGTCCTAATGCCCCGATACTATGAGCCTCATCCAGGTAAAGGTAGGCCTTGTACTTCTTTTTCAGGGCTATAACTTCTGGCAGTCGTATAATGGAGCCCTCCATGCTAAGTAAAGGACAGGTTAGAGTAGATTTAACTTTTTAAATGTGTGGCAATTCATTCGATGGTTAAATTGTAAACAGTGCAGCAGTGTAAATGTGATAACATGTTCCACACCTGAGAAAACCACAGGAGTGCAGAATTACACATTTGCATGAATGAGATGAATTCCAGGAAAGTGAGAGTGTTTAATCACCTGTAGATGCCCTCCACAAGAATGAGGATTTTCTTCCAGGGTCGATGTGTTCTGGGCTGGCCATGAACAATAGCGTCTCTGAGCAACTTCTCCAGGCTCTGCATGTCTAGTGGGAAACAAACAAACAAACAAACAAATAAATACACTACTAGTCATCTGTAAGATATTTTACTGTTTTTGAAAGAAGTCAAGAAAAAGACTGTATTTATTTGATCAAAAATACAGTAAAAACAGTAATATTGTGAACTATTATTACAAATAACTTTCTATTTTACCATGTTCTGTATTTTGGAACCACTGAATATCTATCTATAAATAATAATGATATTAATAATAATAAAATTAAATGAACTATTATATAAATATAATATATATATATATATATATATTTGGGCTGTCAAAATAACACGTTAATTTAGATTAATCTGAGAAAAAAATAACGCGGTAAAAAAAATAACGCAGATTAATCCATTCCGTATTTGACCTTTGAACCTGGAGCCGTTCTCGTGCGCACAAGCTCTCTCTGTCTTCAAAGTAAGCACCGTCTTTGCACTCTCTCTACCTCACACATAATAATCTAAATCAACTGACACAATGCTAAAAGTTCGTAAGACCGAATCCATGTTTCACGAGGCGCATTCGGAGAAAGTTTTTCCTGAATAACTGCTGGGTGTGATTAGTGCTCAAAAGAACGTCACCTCATCTTCTCTGACAGGCGCCCTGCACGTGCAGCTGACACAAACCACACTTTCAATAAACAAAAAGAAAATCCTATCCAGTGGTAAAGTGTTTTCTGTGTTGACAAATCTTTTGCGATGTCCTAATAACAGTCGCGATTTGCACACAACGCGTCAACGTCCGCTAATGTCCAATTCGCGACCTAATGACTCATTTGAACAGATTCATTTTAATGAATCATGACAACAACTGATCTGTCCACACGGTCTATAATGAATCATTTACTCGAACAACTCTGAAATGAGAACATAAGTGTGCTTACCCCATTTAGCAAGAGTGGTTAGTAAAATTAGCCTTAATAATCCACAATATTTTCAGGTTATTTAAATGACAATGTGTAGTAAATTAGGCCTACCTATAAAATCAGTTAGTTTAGACTGGAGTGAGGTGAAACCAGAACAAAGCAAGTTGTTGTTAGCTAGGTGCATTCAATTGGATATGGTAGAAAATTATATTATTAGTTAATATAACTTCTAAATACTACTTTTTAAAACTTTTCAGGTTTAGCAAGAAAGCATCTTCTCTTACAAAGCTATAAAATCACTTTTTTTTTTTTTTTTTTGCAAAGAGGGCAAGAAAGAATTACAGTGAGAGTGACAGGTACTTTATTGTCAGTATCGGGCTCGTAGATCACGTGGGTAGGGCACTTTTTACTGTTTGTGTGGATGACCATGTCTGTCACCACCAAAGACCATTTTTGGCCCTAATATATATAAATAAAATATTTTTATCTATAGATAATGGTTCCAACAGTATCACAATGAGATCACACTACAGTAAAATAACTACATAGACTACTTTAAATTTGTGTAAGGTGTGTCTTCATAACATATAAAGATTAAATGGCAGGATATTGGTGACATAAACTACTGGTAAAGTGGGTTTCATTCACTGGTCATTTGAGAACTATTTGGTTTTCTGGGGTCATAGTGTATTAAAATGTTGCCCGTGTCCTTGGTAATAATTTAAGGAATCACGGCACATACATTCATTACAAACTGTCAGTGACAGAAGTGATCTGAGCGCTTCAGAAATAAGTAATCATGGCTGCTGAAGTTTTCCTAAGAATCTACAATCTGACTCAAGAGTTTCAAGGATCATTACATATTCACCTCAAGTTACTTTATCAGTTTATAAGCTCATTTACTAATCATTGACCGTCATCTGTCCAAATTGCCTGTTGAAATGATTTATCTAAAATAACACAGCTAAACTGTGAATGAGAGCTGACCTTTCCAGCGATAACATTTGTATTCATAGTGTTTGACTACACATTAACCAAACTGGCATTCAGTCCAAATATAATCCAGACTGCAAATAAGTAACCTCATAAAACTTCAAGACCTTACTTCAAGATTTTAACATGGGTCAAGGTCTGTTAATCTTCTACTCAAGGAGATGCAGCATCGTGGATCATGGTTTTTATGCATTGGAGCTTCACCAAAAGATCATTCTTTACCTTGAGCAGTTAACAGCTGTGAATAATGAGTGAGGGTGTGTGTATATGTAGATATATTAAGATAAGAGATGTGCCTGCGAGTGTAAACTCACTATTGTGCTTAAAGACCCGGATGGTGGAGCCGGATAGCCGGGCTCCCAGTACCAGAGAGGCATGGTTCAACTCGTCACTTAGAATCAGACATCCCTACAAACAGAAAAAACTGTTAGATCACTGTAAGAAAAAGGTCATTGAGTAGATACTTACTTTGTAGTGATAATTAGGGCTGCAACGATTAATCGTGATTAATCGTTTGCAAAGTAAAAGTCTGTGTTTACGTAATATATATGTGTGTTCTGTGTATAATAATTATGTATATATAAATACACACACATAAAGGTATAAAGTTTAGAAATATATGCATGTATATAAATATATATTTATATTACATATAAACAAATATTTTATATATAATATAACATTTTTCTTAAATATATACATGAATGTGTGTGTATTTATATATACATAATTGTTATACACAGAACACACACATATATATATTACGTAAACACAGACTTTTATTTTGCAAACGATTAATCGTGATTAATCGTTGCAGCCCTAGTGATAATATGTAAATATTAGTGCTGTCAAATCAATTAATCGCAATTGACTGCATCTAAAAACATCTAACTACATACACACACACACACACACATATATATACATATGCACACACATATACATATATTATATATATTCACACATTTTTGTTAGATGCGATTAATTGTGATTAATGTGATTAATCGATTTGACAGCACTAATAAATAAATAAATAAATATAATATATATATATATATATATATATATATATATGTCAATATTTAATGACAGTAACAATTACATTATTATTTGTATTATTTGTATAACACTTTTCACATATAAAAAGCAGCCGAGAAGGTGTAATGTCAAAAACAAATTTAAAAAAAGATATGGAAATTAGGGACACACACAACTGTTCAAAAGTTTGGGTCGATAAGATATTTAAATGTTTTTATGCTCACCAAGGCTGCATATATTCGATCAAAAATGTAGAAAAATGTAAAAAAAAAAAATAATAATAATAAAATAAAAAATTATTTTAATATATATTTTATTCCTGTGATGGGAAAGTTGAATTTTCAGCATCATTACTCCAGTCTTCAGGGTCACATGTTCCTTCAGAAATCATTCTAATAAGCTGATTTTCTGCTCAAGAAACATTTCTTATTATCACAGTTGAAAAAGGTTGTGCTGCCTAATATTTTTTTGGAAACCATGATCATTTTTATTTTTTTTATTTTTATTTTATTAAGTTCAAAAGGACAGCATTCACTTAAAGGTGCCCTCGAATGAAAAATTGAATTGATCTTGGCATAGTTAAATAACAAGAGTTCAGTACATGGAAATGACACAGTCTCAAGAGTCTCAAACTCCATTGTTTCCTCCTTCTTATATAAATCTCATTTGTTTAAAAGACCTCAGAAGAACAGGCGAATCTCAACATAACACAGACTGTTACGTAACAGTCGGGGTGTACGCCCCCAATATTTGCATATACCAGCCTATGTTCCCAACATTATGAAAGGCATTACACAAGGGCAGCCAGTAACGTCTGGATCTGTGCACAGTTGAATCAACAGACTAGGTAAGCAAGCAAGGACAATAGTGAAAAATGGCAGATGGAGCAATAATAACTGTCATGATCCATGATATCATGATATTTTTAGTGATATTTGTAAACTGTCTTTCTAAATGTTTCGTTAGCATGTTGCTAATGTACTGTTAAATGTGGTTAAAGTTACCATCGTTTCTTACTGTATTCACGGAGACAAGAGCCGTCACTATTTTCATTTTTTAAACACTTGCAGTCTGTATAATTCATAAACACAACTTCATTCTTTATAAATCTCTCCAACAGTGTAGCATTAGCCGTTAGCCACGGAGCACAGCCTCAAATTCATTCAGAATCAATGTAAACAATATAACAGTATACAATACTCACATAATCCGACGCATGCATGCCGCATGCATGACGGACACTTTGTAAAGATCCATTTGAGGGTTATATTAGCTGTGTAAACTTTGTTTAAGGTAAGCGCGAGCTCCGTGGGCGGGGAGCGTCAGCATTTAAAGGGGCCGCACAGCATAAATCGGCTCATATTTAATGATGCCCCAAAATAGGCAGTTAAAAAAATGTATTAAAAAAAATCTATGGGGTATTTTGAGCTGAAACTTCACAGACACATTCAGGGCACACCTTAGACTTATATTACATCTTGTAAAAAAACGTTCGATGGCACCTTTAAGATAAAAATCTTTTGTAACAATGTCAAAGTCTATACTGTCACTTTTGATCAATATAATGCATCCTTGCTGAATAAAAGTGTTCATTTCTTTAAAAAAAAAAAAACTGACTGACTACAAATTTTTTTAAACAGTAGTGTATGTGTATATAAAAGATAAATTATTTTTTAAATTAGCTTTTGGAATGTCTTTAGATGCTTTTTAAAATGTGACTTAAAGCCTTTTAAAAACTCTTTCTGTTGCTCCTTTGGTCTTTTGGTCAAAATCAATCAGTTTCAATATTCAGTGCGTAGAGTTTCAGTAGTAAATCACTAGACCTCTCCTGGCCTGTAACAGGAAGTGAGGTTGGGAAATCTCTCTGGTTCACTTGCAGCTGAGCACATTTCCTGTGGTCATTTTGTGCCTTATCAAGTGCATTCCATTGTTTGAGCTACACAAACTGTTTGAGTTGGAACCGTTGGTCTATCTACACCATTAGAGTGATCTCCTCCCTCTGCACTAGTGATAAAATGTTACATATACACCCAGCGTGATTAAACCAACAAAGGAAAACATTCACACACTAGAAGCGTATGTATCATTTAAACAAGCACTGACAGGTCAAGATGGGATCCGCCTGTGCTGATACTATGATTTTTAAGAGTTGCCTAAATAGATTATCACAGCAAGAGATAGGAAGAGAGAAGTTGGCAAACCGGAAAATAGAGAGTGAAGAAACAAAACGGTCTAGAGCTTCAAACCTTGCCAGCTAATGCAGGAATGTTCATAGAGTTGGTTGCAAAGCCCATGCCGAAAGTCATAGCCGACTCCACACCCAGGAATGACGCCACTAGTTTCTCCAACTCTTCATGCATGTTGAGGTTACCTAAGCAAATCACACAAATAAATCAGCTAATGCAAGCAAACACTCACCTATTATAAACAGTAGCTAGAGAGCTAACACCTGTGTATATTTCGAAAGCAAAGTCATTCTAGTAAGCTCCTACATAAGACTGTATGACAAATAACTAGATTTAAAGTCGGCATGAAATGAAAATTCACTGTTTTCAAGGGCTATCCTCTACTAAAGATTTTTCAACACGTATATATTAATAAGCCAAATAAATCGTAATAATGAGCCTTTAATTGCCTATATATAATACATAGCCTAATGGTCCGTGTACTTTTGCGTCCATTCCTTTTTTCCTTTTTTAAACCAGAAACGAAATATGGAAAATGTGGTTTCTTTGTTTTTTATTTTAACACCGATGAATAGAATTAGCAGATACAGGCTATTTTTCTTTATGCAAGATTATTATTTTGTGAAAAATAATATAAATGATATACAACTTGTTGAAAGCAATGCGTTACGGCCGTGTCGCTGGACATTAACGCTTTACGTGGCTTAATCCTACTAAAACAACAACCAGGGAAAAACTATTTTCTTGCACATTTTCTTGTCATCAACAGCATCTAAGGCTAAGAGAACGGCAACGTAAACAAAGTGTAAGGACAATATTTTTATGTTAAACGTTTTTAATGGTTTTCTATAAGTGGAAAACGCTGAACGTTGAAAGCGCGTTGTCTTCATATTCGGCCTGACCTGCTTGTCTGCATATCTTTATTGGTCATTTAATATCAGTGTCTTAATGCATTAAGCGTTTTCTTCATACCAGTATTTTATTTTCTAGGAAAATGCTTAAAGTATTTTGACATAATAACAACGTTATTGTGAGTTTACACAAATAAAAACCCTTTATGATGCTTTGAATGATGCATTACTTTTATCTGTATGACAAAAAAATGACAGTATTTTAAGTTGTTTCCACTGTTATCAGAAAAAATGCAAGTGATCGTGCCGGCGCCTCCAACGTCTTGCAGTAAAAGCGTTATACTTCAGCTTCCACACTCCACATGAACACTTGGATATGTGGCTAATAATAGCGCACATTTATTTAGGTTAATGTTAGAGCGAGTGGCCATGAAAAGTTGCTACTTCTTACATGTTTCAAATGATAAGCCATATTTGATGTTGATGGGTGATAGGTGAAAGTTTGGATTTCCTGCCCAACATACTGTAATTACCACAAGAACCCGCTGTTAACAGTCTGTCCTTTACCGACTGCAACTAATGACGAATAAAATTTTTGGTCGACTAAGCCTCTTCTAGTCGACTAACGATTAGTCGAGTATTAGGGGGCAGCCCTACTATTTTCTAAATATGTGATATTGATCTCACTGTGAATGATTCTTCCATGTATGTTTCTTTTTTCTTTTTTTTTTAACTGATCTCGTAATTTAATTAAAATGTCAAAATTGGATCTTCCAGTGGAAACGATTGACTTTCTCTCTAGTGATGTATGCAGAACATCAATCATTTGAACAGCCCCTTTCTTCGCATTCTGCCTCCATCCAATCAAAAACTGGTGACCAGAACCAAGTCTCCTCCCTACATTTTATCTTTTTCCGATAATCCATTGTACTTAGACGTATGCCACAATACAGAAGAAAAGATCTGTCGCTACTTCTGCTTCATCGCAACTTTAAAGGTGCCCTTGATTCAAAAATTGAATTTACCTTGGCATAGTTAAATAACAAGAGTTCAGTACATGGAAAAGACATACAGTGAGTCTCAAACTCCATCGTTTCCTCCTTCTTATATAAATCTAATTTGTTTAAACGACCTCCGAAGAACAGGCGAATCTCAACATAACACCGACTGTTACGTAACAGTCGGGTTGTACGCCCCAATATTTGCATAATGCCAGCCCATGATGTTCCCAACATTATAAAAGGCATTAGACAAGGGCAGCCAGTTAACGTCTGGAGCTGCACACAGCCGAATCATCAGACTAGGTAAGCAAGAACAACAGCAAAAAATGGCAGATGGAGCAATAATAACTGACATAATCCATGATAGCATGATATTTTTACTGATATTTGTAAATTGTCTTTTTAAAAGTTTCGTTAGCATGTTGCTAATGTACTGTTAAATGAGGTTAAAGTTACCATCGTTTCTTACTGTATTCACGGAGACAAGAGCCGTCGCTATTTTCATTTTTTAAACACTTGCAGTCTGTATAATGCATAAACACAACTTCATTCTTTATAAATCTCTCCAACAGTGTAGCATTAGCCGTTAGCCACAGAGCACAGCCTCAAACTCATTCAGAATCAAACGTAAACATCAAAATAAATACTTTACTCACATAATTCGAAGCATGCATGCAGCATGCATGACGAACATCTTGTAAAGATCCATTTGAGGGTTATATTAGCTGTCTGAACTTTGTAAATGCGCTGTAATATAGTCGACAGCTGTGGCAAGGAAGCACGCGATTTAAGGGGGCGGCGCTGAGTGTAAATCAGTGCATAGTTAATGATGCCCTAAAATAGGCAGTTAAAAAAATTTAATTTAAAAAAATCTATGGGGTATTTTGAGCTGAAACTTCACAGACACATTCAGGAGACATCTTAGACTTATATTACATCTTGTGAAAGAACGTTCTTGGGCACCTTTAACTTCATTAAGAAACTGTTTAACGTTAACCAGTGCAAAAGATGCCAGCAATGATGGAGTCAGGCTGAATGCTTTCCAAGTATTTTCTAATCCACTGCTAACATGTTCTGCATTGCTTGAAGGGTGTTGCTACATGGTAGTTGGTCAATTAGTGAGTTTCAGCTGCATTCACTCTGTTGAGTGCTCTGTTGAGCTGTTTGTGAATGCAGGACATGTATGTTACACTGTGACTACACCAGATGCGAATGGCGTGACGCGACACAACAAAAGTAAACAGAACCCATTATAATCCGTGTTGCTGTCTACACTGAATGCAACAGGAAAATACCCGACGGTAAACTGATGCCCCGTTCTATTTCTGATGTACTTCAAGCATTCAAGCTACTTTTGATACAAAAGACAAATGGATTTGCAATAGTCGCTTTGTCACGTCCAGCATTTACTATGGTAGTAAATGGGGGGCGACATCTGTTTGGTTACTGTCATTCTTCCAAATATCTTTCCTTTGTGTTCAACAGAAGAAAGAAATTCATACAGGTTTGGAACTACTTGAGGGTGAGTACATGATGACAGAATTTTTATTTTTGGTGAACTAACCCTTTAAGTGTGTGTAAGAAAAATCTGTTTAACACTCAAGGGATGCAGCCAGCTTTCTATGCCCATGCTTCGCATGTGTGCGCTCAGAAAACCATATATCAGAAGTATAAACTGTTATGGCTTTAAAGCGCATGCAAATAATTAACTTTCATGATGACGAAGAACTGCAATGTTACATGAGAGTGAATGCGATAGAGATAATCAAAACCAAACAGATGTTTTGTTAGTTTTTGGCAGAGTACCCGAGGCACAAGCTTTGGGCTCTGCCCACTTCTGGAAAAAGGGGTGGGGAGCAGCAGCTCATTTGCATTTAAAGACACATGCACGAAAACAAACATTTTTTTGATTCCACTCAAAAATGTGCATGGTATAATGGTAAAATGATCTGTGAGGTATTTTTAGCTGAAACATCACAGACACATTCTGGGGACACCTAAGACTTATATTACATCTTTTAAAAAGGGGAATAATAGGTCTCCTTTAATGCTTAAGGGTTGTGAACAAGCACCAAAAATGAATGCCCATTAAGGACATTTATGTCCCTATACTAAAAAGCAAAAGTAACCAATGAGCACTCACCCATTTCCTGTCTGGTGCTGGCCACGCCCACCCCATATCTCACCGTCACATCTCCAGCAGCTGTGGCACAGGAGCCCATGTTCTCTGCAAAGCCCAGATAATTATACGAGCCCAGGTTGATCACATCCTTTACCACTCGCCCAGTGTACCTGAAAGAGCAGAATACAATTGTGTTAGATTTCTTTTTTGAGCGAACGCTAATCCTTGGCAACCCTAAACTGAGTTGGAAGTTTCATACAACCTCAGTCACCTCATATTTAAAGCCTTACTATTCGAAAGTTTACTGTACATGGGCTTGAAAGTGACCTTGATATTAGCATCATTAGATTAATGCAGCTCTCATCTTGGGAGGTAAAACAGTCAAGACATGGTGTTTTTTTCCTGTTCAAGACACTCTACTTACTCAAAGGTCCAGTTGTAATCATTGGAACTCCGCTCAACAAGGTCAAACTTGTCCCCAGGAACACTGCAAATGGGCCTGTTCCAGCTGTCCCGAATCCTCATGTATAAATTCCTTGTGTAGAAATTCTCAAAGTCTTGATAAAGTGGAACAAAGTCCTTGGGGGGGAAAAAAGTAACAGGAACAGTCACATACTTGACATTTTCTGTTTCACCAACATTACACCTTACATTTTGTGTCTTGGATCCAATATTTTAGGAAGAACAACACCCATAAAAGGCACGTAGCAAAACAAAGCGCAACCTTTCAGTGCCCCAAAGTACTTTACAGTTACGGTAAACTACACAATATCCTTCCTATGACAAAATGACCTCTTCCTCAAAAACTTATTTTGAACGCTAGTGTATATATTTACTTTTTTCCACCAAGCACACATGATTTACCTTCTGCTCCTCCCTTTCTCTGGCTATGTGGCATTTTTCTATTTTCCACTCCCTCATGAAATCCCGCAGATATCCAAAGATCGTAAGGATGCCATAGCCCATGTACGTGAGCACGGCAACCAGCATGGGAGTTTCCTCGAAGGACTCCATGAATGGCCTACTGTAAAGTTCTCCATTGCATGCAGCATGGTAAACCTGTAAAGCAAAACCCATAAAAACACTGTAGTCATGGTACCATCACATTGTGGTTACTGATTACAAGTTGTGCGAATGCAAACGTTTGCAGAACAACGGATCCCTTTTGGTTAATTTAACGGTTTATTACAGAAACAGTGGCATGCATTTGTAAGATTGGGAGCTTTATTCATAGATAATTTGCAAAAGTAAGATTAACTTAAACGGTTTCAAAGTTTGAACTCCCATTGTCAAGTACTCTGTTACTCATAGTGACCAAATGATTACACAAGTTCTGGACCAAACAAATCAAGCAGTTCATTCAAAACCCTGTGATTTTGCAGGCACATGTGACTAGTCATGCCCCACTAGCAAATACCGCGGAGTCTAGCAACAGTGACATCCACGTGAGCAGCCACCAGCTTCAAGACAGCAGCACGACTTTGCAAGGCTTAAAGTGGCTTCCAGGAAAAGTCTTTCAAAAAAAATGTGCGATAACAAGATTTACAAAAGCTAGATCTGTGTGATATACCTTGAAAGGCTGTTGTTGAACATTACAATGCAGAGAGAATCAGAGCAAAAGTCAAACGAGTTTATAAGACTTTATAAGACAGTTTTAGTTGGATAAACAAAGGAGATATGACAATAACAAAGTAGGGAATACCTTGGAATGGATTAAGCTGACCAATCTCCCACTCAAAACATTTACAAGAGGCACATGATGGAAATTCCTAGAGCTTTAACTTGAATCATGAGTTGCTTCCAAACATTCGCATGACACCAAGATCTTGACTTGCCTTCCTCAGTGTATTTGGCTATTTAGCTATTAGATCCACTGGCTGATTTATTATTCAATAAACTTAAATTAAATATAGAATACAGATGTAAATATTAATAAAAATAAGATTTGCTAATTAATATGTATATATTTTATAATAACGGTAAATTGCACAATATCCTTCCTCGGACAAAATTCCTTTTCCTCTCAAAAATTTACACCAATAAATTACCAATAAATTAATTGTTTGTCAAGTCACAGTAAATTACTCTCGAAATCGTTTCTGGCATATGAATTTTAAGAAGTAATCATTTAAAATAAAATAATATTTTTTTATGATTGTAATTTAAATCGGTAATAATTTTCCTTCTAACATTCTAACATACAATAAACCACTTTATTAATAATAAATTATTATAAAAGGTTTCCATCTTTAGATTAAAACTAGCATATTAGTAAAACTATGGTTCAAAAGTTTGGGGTCAGTAACCTATATATATATATATATATATATATACCTATATATTTATATACATACACATGTATATATATAAGACTTGCATATTAATATTTATATGTATATATATATAATGATGTATTATATAATATAACATTACGTATGCTAGTAAAACCCACAATAATACAGGGGCAAATCAAATATAGAAGTAGAATTGCATTACCTAATCCATTTTCTATAAATTTATATGAAATGTACACTAAAATAAATAGAAACATTCACAAAAATATTCTACATATTCTAAAGTGCATTACTAAAACCTAAAGTGTTTTTATACAGAGTGATTGAATATAAACCTGGTATATAAACTATATTAAGGAGACAGTGAATATTTCTAAAGGATGGTTTATATTTAAAAGTCTCTGAAGTCTTGGCTACAAAAGAAGACACCAAAGTCTTAGCTTTCCTTTCTAAATGCATTTGACTTACAAATTCAAAGACAGCATGAGGCTGCAACCTGCAATGCATATGAACTTTCTGTTTCAACAAACACAGTTTCCACTTATGGCAGTATCACATTAGCTAGATCATCATGTTTTAGATGTTGCGATGGCCAGGGCTCATAAAAAAAATATTATGAGGAGAAAGTCTACATCTCATCTGAATGTCAAACTTTACTTTTCCACATGTGATCATGCCATAAACAGTGAAACTGCATGTCGTGCACTAACTGAACACCACCGAGGGAGCCACACTATTGAGAACAGCTGTTGTGTTGCCATGCATCATCATTATGAGCAAGATAGATATGAAATATTTGACATGCATGATTCGAAGGACTCAATGCATGATGTGGCCTCACCTTCTCCTGCTTTTGATACTGATGATGGTGATGATGGTTCTTCACCATGCCATTTCTTCCTGGTTTCACACCATTCGCTGCATGACAATCCTCTTTTTTATTCCCCGCGCTCTCAGTCATACTTATCTAAGACTAAACATACGATCAAATGCATGAAAACGGAAAGATGGTAATGAGTCGGTGATGAGGGAGACGTGCGTCCCCGCTACGCTACCCTGAAACCCACAAGAGGGAAACCTGAAATTCCAGCCTCCGCACACCGGAAATCAACGCCCCGTTATTCGCGCCAGCCAATCAGAACGCTGAGTTGAGATATTGGGCGTGGTTTGTTTTTGCAAAGGGCGTGGTCCTCCAGCGCGCTTCTGCCGCTGGGAGGAATGAACTCGAGTAACCTCTGTGTGTTTCACCTGTCTGTCCCTGCATGACTCAAATACTTGAATGATGCTCGAGGTTGCAAATGAAATCAGATTAACTATAAAATGTGAACAATCTTATATAATATGTTTGGGCTCGGCAAACAAACGCAGGAGGAAGCAACATGCCAAGATTAAGACATACCTACGATTGCATCCATTTCCCGAGTGATACGCATTTCCCCTTTTTATATAGGCCTATAATTTTACAAATTCAAGTGAATTGATGAAAATCAGGTATTTTTAATTATTTTATATTGTGAATTTTTTTTATCAACAATATTAGCTATTAGATGCATAGGGTTAGTTCACTCAAAAATTTAAATTCTGTCCTCACCTTATGTCGTTCTACACCTTCGTTCATCTTCAGAACATAAATTAAGATATTTTTGATGAAATCCGAGATGTATATGACTTGTCCATAGACAGCGATATAATCAACACTTTCAAGATCCAGAAAGGTACTAAAAACATCGTTAAACAGTCGACGTGACTGCAGTCGTTCAGCCTTAATTTTATGAAGTGATAAGAATACTTTTTTGTGTGCAAAAACAAAACAAAATTAACGACTTTATTCAGTTCTCTTCCCTGTCATTATCCTTACATAGTTGATGCAGTAAGCACAGTGAAGGCTTCCATGTTTATGTCCGAATGTGGCTCAGTATTGACAAAGACTATAGACGACAAGTCATTTCACTCGGCGGCCATCTTTGAAAATCCTCTCGGGCATTCAAGTGCAACGCCTATCTCTTTGAATGGGGAAACATCAAATTCTCCTAAGCTGTTTGCCAAGCTTTCCATTAAATTTCATATTTAAAATCACCAATGAGATCTGACAACAACTGTTTCATAAATTTTATTTCTAAACGCTCGAATCATGACAAAAAATGGTTGGATAAAGTTAATGCGCATGCGCAGTCCTAAATGTGCAACTTTTGTGCCTTATTTCTGAGGCGCGCGTCTGACTGTTTCTATAGGAACCGGAGCTTATAACGGCTGCTGTAGTGACACGATGACTGATCAATCGGCGAATGGCTCTTATTTAGAAGGCGGGACTTATTCCGTCATATTGCGTGTTGCACTTTCTCCAATTAAAAAAAATAGGAGTGACGCGTTTTGTAATTCTATAGTCTTTGCTATAGAATAACACAAGACGCATCATTCGTATTGTTTTGAATGGGAGAAAGTGAAACGTGCAATATGGCGGAATAAGTCCTGCCTTCTAAATAGTCATTGCAGCGGCCGTTATAAGCTCCGGATCCTATAGAAACAGTAAGATGCGTGCCTCCGAAATGAGACACAAGAGACGCGCACTTTAGGACTGCATATGCGCATTAGCTTGATCCAGCCTGAAAAAATAACCATTTTTTTGTCATGATTCAAGCGTTTATAAATAAAATTTATGAAGCAGTTGTTGTCAGATTTCATTGGTGATTTCAAATATGAAATTTAATCCAAAGCTTGGCAAACAGCTTAGGAAAATTTGATGTTTCCCCATTCAAAGAGATAGGAGATGCACTTGAATGCCCGAGAGGCGTTTCAAAGATGGCCGCCGAGTGAAATGACTTGTCTTAAAACAGACTTTGATAGAACACGGAAGCGCTGAACTGCGTTCACTATGTTTCAACTAAGCCGTTATTTTTATTTTGTTTTTGCGCACAAAAAATATTCTTGTTACTTCATAACATTAAGGTTGAACCACTGTAGTCACGTTGACTATTTTAACTATGTGTTTAATACAAAGCCACTGGAAGGCAAGCCTGCAACCTTTAGCCAAAAAAGCATAAACGGCTAAAGCTAACGCTCCACCCCCCGCGGTATGCAGGGAAGGAGACCGGAGGCTGTTTTTTAAATGGAAGTCAATGGATGAGAGGCTTCACTGTGCTGATTAAACAACTTTTGTGGGGAAAGGTTTGTTTTTGAAAGTCATTTTCTCTGTAGGCCCTATACGTTAAAATCTGGGATGCACAAAAAAAGATTGAACATTTTAATTGTTATTTACCAAGGAGAATACAGTTCGCTGAGCGAACATTGACCTTTTGACGCTTTGACCAATAGTGGGGCATGTTGTTGCATAACCTGCTATTATTATAGGCTTTTTAGCTAAATATAAAAAATTGATAAACACCAAAACAATTAATAAAACAGTAACCATGTAAAAGATAATATGCACATATTTATTGTGTTTATTACAAAAATATGAAAATATTGAAATTTTTAGATATAGATAGATAGATAGAGTTTGATTGATTGACATATGAGAGTAAACAACATAATGCAACATAGAAACTAATAAATAGTGTAAATAAATTAGAAACATTTTACATTGCATTTAAATTTATTTATTTAGCAAGACGGTTTTATCCAAGGCAACTTGAGACAGTGCATCACTCCACTATATGGAGTAAACACTTTGGGCCAGTTGGTGTCTCTCTTACATCACCGGTCACACAGTTTGTCTAGGAACTATAGGATTTTGCCCGAATCAGCGCATTGCACAGCTCAGACTACACCCTGTGTCTTCTGCTGAGAGAAAAGCTTGTGAATGCCCTCTCTCAACCACAGTTAAGACATAAATGATTCTTTAGATTTACCAGCCCAAGAGGCCCTTCCCTCTGTTTTCCACACAATGACATCATTGTCGCCGAACATGCTTGAGTTGTGAAAGACCTGGAAATAAATAAACATATAAATGAATGAATAAAAACACACAGTCTCATACTGCCCAAGCAAGATAAGACTGTACTGTTCATTTAGCGCACATTGAACAATAGCTGACACTTTCTATTTCTGTTCAAAAACTAGATTGTAAAAGACATTAACCCCCTGCATGAGAGTGATACATGGGCTATGATATGAAGAGTGAAATATCTGATAAAAAAATAATGTGTGCACAAGTTCAGTAAAGCCTCAGGGATAGTCTAACTGGATCATGGACTGGAGTCATTACTCTGCGATAAAACATCTGTGAGATTGAATGAACAGCAGGCAGGGCTGTTATCACCATTGACATTGAGCAGGACACACTGCCTCAAATATTCACATTTGTGTTAACAGACATGTACTTTATATATCTGTTATATTACATTGGTGCCCTCCTTAATCCTGAATATGCTGTTACATCCTTGACAACAGGCATTTGCGTAAACAGTGTTATATTATATGGGCCTATTTTATCTGTGTTACATGGAGCTTAACGGTATAATAAGTAAATATATATATATATATATATATATATATATATATATATATATAGATCAAACAGCGCTGACGTGGAAACCAGGAGAAACATTGTGCCATGAATGAACAAGTTATAGAAGGCTTTTAAATCCACAAATCATCAATATTCACCATGGATTTAATGCAGTAACGCTAACTGTAACCATGGTATTGTGGCAGAAATAGTCGGATGTTTTTACACTATTAATTTCAAGCTTCGTACAAGCTTTTGAAGGTGAAATTCAAGTGCTTCACACTTTTTCCAGCACTTCAAATCTCTATATTGTATCCAATTTAAATGTTATTTTTAATATGATGATCAAAACATTATTTGTTCATTCTTCAAAAGAAAACTAACACTTGAGGCCAGATTTACTAAACAGGGCAAATTAGCATGAGAGCACAATTCTATAAGAGATGGGAGTGGAAAGTTCTGCACGTGATCTACTTATGGCGCGCAAATTAAAGAACACCAACACAGCCGGATCATTTCCATAATGACCAACGCAATCTACCAAGGGCAGCACAAATTAGCATCTGGTTTAAGACATGCTTTTTTGGGGCGGTAAATAATGGCGTAGATATCAGTAAATTGACTAGAGCAAACCTTAGTAAATCACCTTGCATGATTCATTTAAAGGTGCTCTAATGTGATCCTGGGTGGAGTAACTTCCTGTTGACGTTCGAAGTGTTGTCTAACAAAACAGAGGCTAGCTAGACCCTCCCTCCTCCTCCTCCTCCCCCTCCCCTCCGTGCTTCCTGAAACAGTCATGAACGCGCATTTAAAATCATTCTTGTCGGTTATTGGCTGGAGCATGTTTATTATGTTAAGTGGTCCAGGCTGCACCAGCTTGTTTTTATTGCCGTTTTCAGAGCTTGTGGCGACTACAGAGACCGTGGTTTTTTTTTTTTTTTTACAGTGTGTTCAGGGGACAGGCAGCTAGCAGATAGTGAGGAGATGTTTGCTGTATGTGACAAAAAATGTTTTGGCCTAAAAACACGTGACATCACTTAGAGCACCTTTAAATACTCCCACAAATTTTGTATCTGAAAGGGAAACTCCTACAAATGCATATGCAATAAGGTTAGCACCAAAAATAAATGTGTCTGCCTTTTCAGCGCTAATTTTTCACTGTGTGTCTTTAGTAAATACTGACAGTAGTTTTTTTTTTTTTTTTTAACACCAAAAGAGAGTTTGTGCTGGCACAAGCTGTTAGTAAGGGTGCTTTCACACTTGGTATCATTGCCTGGACCGAACCCGAGTTCGATTGCTCCCCTCCCCCCCCTGCTTCCACTGGACTGTGTTCATATTATATTTTTTGGGTCTGACCTGCGGTTCGTTTGCGTCATCAAACCAGCAGCTGTTTACTCCATTGCTTAGTAATGACGGCGCAGTAGAAGGCGCCAAAATGCATAACATGTTGCTCTCCTCACTTTTATATTTTTGTTTTTGAACTGTTGCTTTTGTTTCCAAAGCTTTCAGTACATAACGGCACTTGCTTGCGTCTATCTGCTGCGAATGTAGAACGCTTAAGGCAAGCAGAAATGAGATATACAGCTCTCTGCTTTCCAGCATGCCAGTCACGCTCATCGGGAAAGTGAGTGAAACACACACACAAACACACATTTTGTATCAAATAATACGGCATTAATAGCGAATTCACTTCTGCGATTTGGTACGTTTGCATTCATATCAGCAATGAACCGTAACGGAGTTCACTTGAACCATACCCCAGACCACCCTTTTTAAGCGGACTCGGGTACGGTTCGCGGGTGCGCACCCAGGTTCAGAAGACAGTGTTCACATCATCCGAACTTACCGAACTCTGACGTCAATCGAACCCGGGTGCGCACCAGAAGAGCTAAAGTGAAAGCACCCTAAATCTGGCCCTTGGTGGCAAACAAACACTTTTATTTAAAAATAAAAAAGAACTTACCATTATAGCCAGTAGATGGTGGCAGAGGAGCGCTTATTGGTTTATTAGCCATTCTCACTCCCTAATATATATATTTTTTCTTACGTTTTGCTTTTTAATTTATATTTAGACATTATAAAATCGCTGTTATAAAATATCAAATCATCAAGAAATCAATTTTTGTCAAAGTTTGGCACTTTTTTCTTCAAATTGTGACTGAATTATACAGAAAGTAAGCAAAGAGCACTACTTATATAATCGCTGAAGCTGTAGGTCAGTTCAGTATGAGATTATAGAAGAACAATGGTATATTTAATAAGAGCAGATTTTTTTTTTTTTACAAATTGGTCTATAAAAATGTCAAATGTGCATTTTCAAGAAATAATATTAGTAACTGCACGTATTAATTCGCTACCAAATCAGGTGCTGGTGACACCATCTGTAGTATTTTGTGGCACTTAAATATCTAAAAATTCGACTTAATTTCTTAAAATTGTGACTTTATTTTCATAAAATAAAGAATCAATCCTGTTTAAGAAAGAAAGAAAGAAGTTCTTGCCCAGGACAGAACCATACCGCCAATCCAAACTGTATATGTTCACTGTCAATCATCTTTGAAGACAGTGGTCCTGACAGAAATATATATATATATATATATATATATATATATATATATATATATATATATATATATATATATATGTGTGTGTGTACAGTATATAGGAAAATCAGATCAAGTGCATTGAGAGAATTGTTGTTTTGTAGCTGTCAAACCAGCATTCTGCAAATCAGTTTTATACAAATACTCTCTAATGTTCTTATGTTTCAGCATACTATCTTGACTCTTCCCTTCCAGGCAGACTAGTATTTTTTTTTTTCAGCTCCACCAAGAAATCTTTGCCAGAAACATCACACACAAGCCCTTTATCTCCGCTCTCCCTTCTTTTCCAATGAAGCCGCTTTATGTTTAATTAAGAAAAAAGGAACAATAAGGGAAAGAAGTGTAGGAAAGCATTTGCCCCGAGCCTTTAAGAGCTCTAAACGCTCGTTCCCCCCCCCCACTCCATCTTCTTGCTGCATTGACTTTTCACTCACTGATCCTGGACTGTGGTTTATATAACCGTTTGGGTAGAATGTCACTCAAGGAGATTGGTGTCAGCGCTGATAACGTACCAAAGTGATCGGAGACCGAGATCTCGCCACCTAATTATGGAGCCTCTTGCCCTGACGTGCATCTGGAAGGGAGTGATAAGAGGAATGCAGCTGATGGGAATAAAGCGTTTCTGAGGAGGGGGGTTGCAGAGGCAGGCAGGGGTACCACAGCGTTCGGCGCTCCCTCTATATCTCTCTCCGCCTGCTTAGATTCATGTTTGCTACTGGCTCCAAATGCATTGGAGTTGGAAAGTGAGTGGGAGAGAGAAAAGGAGGGAAGGAGAGAGAGGGAAACTGAGTAAAGGTAGCCATTTTCTTAAGCCACGTCGCAGTTCAGATGAGGAGATCAAAACGAGGTGTGTTTATATGAACAGGTGTATTTATATTTATCGCCTGTCACTACCCATAAGAACTCATAAAAGCAGCTGTGGTGTACAGAGCTACTGAGGTCACCTTTCAACACGCTCATCTCATGTCAGGTACATCTGACGCAATAAACATAGCCTTCATGTCACAATCTTGGAAGAAAGTGTTTTATACCTTTAAAGGGTTCGGTCAGGCGCTTCATATATAGAACCTTTTAGGGACTCCCATCATGTGATCGTTTTATGGATTTAGTTTTAATTAATATTTTATTTAATAATAATAAAAAAAAAAAAAATATATAAAAGCCTATATATATATATATATATATATATATATATATATATATATATATATATGTATGTATGTATATGTATATACATACATACATGCATACATACATACATATACACACATATTATATATATATATATATATATATATATATATATATATATATATATATATATATATATATACATACACATACATATACACAAATATATTTTATATACATATTTTGATATACATTCATATACATATACATTTTTAATGAATATTGCATTAAATATTTATATTTTGGGAATAGTTATATATTATAATATATATAGGACAACCAGTTTGGGGAATATATATATATATATATATATGTGTGTGTGTGTGTGTGTGTGTGTGTGTGTGTGTGTGTGTGTGTGTGTGTGTGTGTGTATATAAATATATATTCTATTATAGTTTAGTTTTAGTTCATAATATAATTTATACTTTAACATAAATATTATGGGGATTATTTTTAATGTATATTACATAAAAATATTATTTTATGAATATTTTGGGGATATAGGACAACCAGTTTGGTGAATTATATATATATATATATATATATATATATATATATATATATATATATATATATATATATATATATATATATATATATAATATGCGTGTATATGTATGTATGTGTGTATAAATATATATATATATATATATATATATATATATATATATATATATATATATATATATACATATACACACATATATTTTATATACATATTTTGATATACATTTATATACATATACATTTTTAATGAATATTGCATAAAATATTTATATTTTGGGAATAGTTATATATTATATATATATATATGTTTGGGGAATATATATATATATATATATATATATATATATATATATATATATATATATATATATATATATATATATATATATTAGTTTATATATTCATTATAGTTCAGCTTTTATATTGTATACTTCAATATAAATATTTTGAGGTTTTCCCATTTATTGGAAAAGTCCAAGTCCAATCAATTAGAAAAGTATAGCACACTGCTTCTCAACAAGCTGCACAATTTGAGATTCATGTCTGTATGCAGACATGCGGCAAGGGAAGTTATGCACCTTATATTTAATGCTTTGGATTAAGGGTTTGTTTAAATCCCTAATCTTAACTATGAGCAATTGTAATTGTGAAGTTTGATTCAGCAAGCACCATTAAGAATTAGGCCCCTATAGATGATGGCTCTTGATTTATGTTGTGTGTAGTTACACATCCCTGTTACATAAATATGGAGATAGGCTGTTCCATGCGATGATGTCGAATGCCAGAAACATGTCATATGGATGATGAGTATTCAGGACACGTGGAAAACCCCCGTTATCATCCCCCTCACTGCTGCTTTCTGGGATAACACACGTGACACCAGAAAAAAAGGGCTACATTACAAACCACGTTCCGAAACCTATTACACCAAACGGAGAATTCACTGAAGTGAAAAGGAAGAAATGAAGGATCGTCAACAGTCGAGCTCATCCAATTGGATTCTCCTCTCTCCCAACCTCCAGATCCTTCTTTTCTTGTTAACAGGAAGGAAAAGCTGGAATAGCTTTAGCCAGCACAACATTGGAGCTCCTGCTGAACTACTGGAAGTGTTTTGGATTCCTCAAAACATACTTTCCAGCTTTCATTTCCTCTGACTTTCCTGTTTGCTTTAGAACATTTGGAAGGGAACTTCTCTCTTCCTGGCTCCCTTTATCAGATGATGACACACAGGGCCTTGGAAAAAAACAAATGCAAATGACGTTGAGCCTTTGGACTGAGAACAAAAAAAATCAGTGTTTTTGTTTTGTTAAATTACAAGATTACAGTGTTTTTATTAAAATTACAGACATTTTTTTGTGAGGTTTAACATTCAAACCAAGTAAATTCATCTTGTTTTCAGGACATTTAAATATTTTTTACAGGAAAACAAGACAATAATATTGATTAATAAGAAAATGATTTTTGCAGTGTGCCCAAAGTTTATTAATTTTAAATGAATGGATGATGTTTAGGCTGAAATTTATCGGTAGGAGGAAACATTTCCATTAGAGCTGAGAATTAGATTTTCTGGCTGACTATAGCATGTTTCTTCCAACAGTTGCCTAAATCATTTTTAACCTTTATGAAATGGTGTTTACAGAAAACAATTAATTATCACAAATTATGTGGTGGAATATTTTGGGACTAGTTCTGATTGGACATACCAACTGCAAAAACAGGTTTTACTGCGTAGAGCAAATCACAGATCTTGAAAGTATCTTATCTGATTTAAGTTTTCATTCTTTAACTGCGTACTCTGACTTTCAGATTCTGAAGCATGTGTGTAAGCATGATTTGCTTAAAACTGGTTGTTCTCAGGGCACAATCAAGCTCAGACGTCAATGAGAGCATCTGCTTTGATTTTGCTTCAAATGTCCTTTAGGGGGCGCTAATGGACCACAGCACTCAGCACAGACAAAACTGACAATCCTGCTTTTAAATCAGTGCAATGCAGTCAGCATGGGTGGAAAATATTTAAAAAAAGATAATGCAGAGGTGTAAAGATACTTTTATTGCCATTCAAACTATACTTTTTTTTTTTTTTTTTAAAGAGATAAAAAATTAAATGCATTTTGAAAATGCAAGTTCAAAACATAAAGAAACAGCAAATGAGAGGATTTGCTGTAAATCCGTACTTTTAAAACGCTTTTTTCCACAACCTCTGTCAAATTTTGTCAAGTAACCTTGAAAACGTGCTTCATGTGATAATATCAAAATTAATTGGTTTTATTGAAGTGCAAAATATTATTCAACAAAAACAAAATGATGGAAATTATTTTTCGTCACCATCATATCATAATAGATGCATATTTTTCATACATAACATACGGTTCCTATCTCAGGAGCTACAAATCTTTTCTTTATTTTAGAGCCTTTTATCAAAAGAGCTGTTGCATGTTATGACCTAAATAATGTGAAAGGTAATGTAGTCACATCAAAGCCAACACTGCCATCCATGCTGCATACAACGAGCATCTATAATGTTCCCGGCGCACTACATTACTCTCTGCATCTAACCTGGACCCAATTACAGGGGCCCTGGAACAATTTCACAGAGCTTGTGTGGCTACTCAGCAGATAGAGTTGCCATGGAAGCCAGTGTGATTGAAAAAGAAAAATTACAGGCTGCCAAAAGGCAAAGAGAGAGACAGAAAGAGAGAGAGAAAATAAAGAGCATTTTGCTCTCCACAGCATGCAAGATATTAGATAAAATTTTAAAAATTGTCTTTTCACCTTTAGCTAGTCTGACTCTGAAATATCACAGTTACGTACATGCCCAAACAATCCAATTCTTAATACTCACAATGATTTTCAGACAGAGACATGTGAAATTCAGAGCAAATTAAAGTCCCCCTGAAACCAAAATTGAAGTTTGTTTTTTGGCTTTTAGTAAGAATGTTATTCATGAGCTAGTGTGCTCCAAAACAATGA
Organism: Megalobrama amblycephala; assembly: GCF_018812025.1. Lineage (NCBI taxonomy): Eukaryota > Metazoa > Chordata > Actinopteri > Cypriniformes > Xenocyprididae > Megalobrama > Megalobrama amblycephala. The sequence continues at coordinate 13,883,333 of NC_063048.1, read as the reverse complement.
CAAAATTTGCATTTATAAGCATTCAAAATGGCAGTATGGATCAATAGGCTTGTTACAGTCTCTCACTTCCGTCAATATGGATCAGCTGCCGCCTGACAAAAGCAATGCATTCTGGTTCTAGAAAATTTCTCTGACTTTGATCGGCGCTGCAGCCATCAAAGTACTACGAGAGCAAAAAGAGACCAGGCGCTGCAGTCGCTCAAAATCGGCTGCGAAAGCCTTGATGATGACACACTTTATTCTCATTGGTCAGATTCTGTGATGACAAGGACGATGTGTGCTGCATGTTTTTTCTTAGACATGTTCCTGTATTTAATCAATCTTGATGTTGAATATCTGATATTCAAAACATGAGAATTTCAATCACATCCAGTTCTTCGGCTACAATCAACGCAAAAATTGCCTGGTCTGCCATGAATGACGTTGGTTCAGCACACTGTCCGAACTGACGGCCGTCTTAGTGCTCCTCCCCCGCCTGCAACCGGCAGATCTCACCAGTTGGTGGCAGGCTAATGTAGTTCATCTCGAACAAGCATCATGATTTTGATGACATCACTCTGCACTTCAGCTTCTCATCAGATTTTCTGTCCAATCAAATGCTCTCTAGAATCTAAAGCGTCCCGCCCCCTACACTATAAACAGATGCTGAAGCTGCGGCTGAAAGTGGTCAATTGTTCACACAATTAATATTTCCTACATGGTGAATGGCACATAGTGCACTATATAGGGAATAGGGAACAATTCAATTCAGTGTAAATATGCCTTCCACTGGGGTGAATGAAGTCTGGTTTCACATTAGTGTCATGTGAACTGTGCACACAGTCTGCTCCGGTGCACGGGTACGATAGCACAGAGCGGATCATAAAATCCTTAAAGGTGCCGAAGAACATGTTTTCAAAAGATGTAATATAAGTCTTAAGTGTCCCCTGAATGTGTCTGTGTGATGAATGATGTCTGCTCAAAATACCCCATAGTTTTTTTAATTAATTTTTTTAACTGCCTATCATTATAAATGCGCCGATTCAGGGTACGCGGCCCCTTTAAATCTTGTGCTCCATGCCCCAAGAGCTCGCCTTTTGCCTTTAACACCATAAACAAAGTTCACACAGCTAATATAACCCTCATAATGGATCTTTACAAAGTGTTCGTCATGCAACATGTCTAATCGCGTAAGTATAGTATTTATTTGGATGTTTTCATTTGATTCTGAATGAGTTTGATAGTGATCTGTGGCTAACGGCTAATGCTACACTGTTGGAGAGATTTATAAAGAATGAAGTTGTGTTTTTGCATTATACAGACTGCAAGTGTTTAAAAAAATGAAAATACCGACGGCTCTTGTCTCCGTGAATACAGTAAGAAACGATGGTAACTTTAACCACATTTAACAGTACATTAGCAACATGCTAACGAAACATTTAGAAAGACAATTCACAAATTTCACTAAAAATATCATATTATCATGGATCATGTCAGTTATTATTGCTCCATCTGCCATTTTTCACTGTTGTCCTTGCTTGCTTACCTAGTCTGATCAGCTGTGCACAGATCCAGACTTTAATACTGGCTGCCCTTGTGTAATGCCTTGAACATGGGCTGGCATATGCAAATATTGGGGTCATATTAATGATCCCGACTGTTATGTACGGTGTTATGTTCGCCTGTTCCTCGGAGGTCATTTAAACAAATGAGATTTATATAAGAAGGAGGAAACAATGGAGTTTGAGACTCACTGTATGTCATTTCCATGTACTGAACTCTAATTATTCAACTATGCCGAGGTAAATTCAATTTTTGATTCTAGGGCACCTTTAAAATCACAAAAAAATTCTCCAAGTAGAGGATGCACCATACCCCCCTACAATAATTTAATTTGTAAACATGTCACATTTTTCACCTTTTTTTAGAGTTTGCAGGTCTATATATATTATTTTTTCGATAGAGATAATCTTTTATTTGACAACTTAAAACAAAAATGTATGACTTTTTACTATTTCTGACACATTTTTCTAACCTTCACCTTTTGAACATGTGCCATTTGCCATGTTCTTTTGGACATTTACCATTGTAGTACAGTACTATGGTATTTTGGAAATACATTGGAGTACCATGTAAATACCAATTTCAGTCCAACTGTATATACTGTACTAAGTACCATAGTATTAGTGATACTATGGTTAAAAACATGTTAATACCATAGTACTTTTTGGGATGTATTTGTACTGTGTAAATGCCAAAGAACATGAATTTCCAAGAAGATGCACTCTTATGTATTGGCATCGATGGTTCCATAAAGAACCTTTAAAGGATTAGTTCACTTTAAAATGAAAATTAGCCCAAGCTTTACTCACCCTCAAGCCATCCTAGGTGTATATGACTTTCTTCTTTCTGATGAACACAATCTGAGAAAATATCTAACTTCTGCCAGACCGAATACGTGACCCAATACTTTAACATCCACAGAATCTTTCTATTTGACAAAAGGCTCTTTATAGTAAAAAAAAAAAAAAAAGTAAAATGTTCTTCACACTAAGAAAAAAATGGTTATTTTAAGAACTGAAGAATTGTTCACAATAAGGTTCTTTGGCAAACCGAAAAAGGTTCTTCCATGAAATTGCTGTGAAAACCTTTTGAAACCTTTATTTTTAAGAGTGTACTTCCAAGAATACCATAGTACTATTATGGTACATGTCCAAAAGTCATGGTAGTACTTTTTTGTAAGTGAAAGTAATCTATGATATTGAATGATTACCATATTCTGAAAGAATGATTACCATATGTATTACCATATTTATATTCTGCTCCAAGATACTGAGCAATATTATGGAATATAATGTTACAAGTGAAAATTCTACTTGAATCTGAGCAAACTGAAATTCTGAGGTTGGTTAAGGTCACCGTGCTTGAACATGAATAGGATGTAGTACATTTGACTAACGGGAGCTTTGATGTTAATGGATACTTTTGCACTGAGAGCAACAGCAGGCAAGTACACATAAACACACACACACACACACACACACACACACACACACACACACACACACACACACACACACACACACACACCATCTCAGGGTGCAAGCCAGACACACACCTCATGCCTCACCGCTAACCACAACATCAAAATATGTGACCAGTAAACAAACAGCATATAAAAAAGCAGCAAGCTATAAGACCCCAGCCCCTCAAAATCATTGCCCCATCCACGTTGCCATGACAACGGGTGCAGGCCGATTAAAAACAATGTCTGCGCAAATAACATAATGGGCCATAATCAACACACCGGGAAGCCAGGGGCTCTGCCTGCTGAAAGCGCACATCACCATAACAACAGCAGCTGGTACTCCTCAGTGTGTCTGAACATTTGCTCACATAATCTGTGATTTTATGACAGAACGAAGGAGAGATTTGAAAAGAGAGGGACAGTGAGAGCAACAGAAAGTAATTCGACTGCTGACCTGAACAAGGTCTACTGTAATCACAACCATTACTGAGATAAAAAACACAATTTCTTCTCTCAAAAACTGGTGAATATGTACACTGTAAAAAATATGCCTTTAAATTTATGGTTATAAAAACAAACAAACAAACAAACAAACAAAAACTGGCAGCTGTGGTTGCTAGGAATTTACTGTAAAAAATACGGTGACAATGTTCCCAGTTTTACATGATGCATGTATATTTTACAACTAACCATAACCATATTCATTACGTGTTCACAGACAGGGCTTAAGCCTAGTCCCAGACTAAAATGCATGTTTGAGCTGTTTTAACTGAAAGTAACTTGCACTGATGACCACTGACAGCTGAAGTGAATAACACTGATTATCTCTTCATCATGGCACCTGTTAGTGGGTGGGATATATTAGGCAGCAAGTGAACATTTTGTCCTCAAAGCAGGAAAAATGGGCAAGCGTAAGGATTTGAGCGAGTTTGACAAAGGCCAAATTGTGATGGCTAGACGACTGGGTGAGAGCATCTCCAAAACTGCAGCTCTTGTGAGGTGTTCCTGGTCAGGGGAGCGAAGGCTGGCCCGTGTGGTCCGATCCAACAGACGAGCTACTGTAGCTCAAATTGCTCAAGAAGTTAATGCTGGTTCTGATAGAAAGGTGTCAGAATACACAGTGCATCGCAGTTTGTTGCGTATGGGGCCGCAAAGTCCACCGAGGTTAATCACAGCTCCTATAGAGTTGTTTTGTGAAACTATCATCTGTAAAGATATTGGATAGTTGGCGATGTGGCATAGTGGTTTATCTGTCAACATATGAGCAGTTGTGCTCCTGACTGCTTTGTCGGACAAAATGGCGGATTCGGCGTTATGATTGGTTTGATCGTTTGGCAATCAAACTCCCAGCGAAGGGTCAATTGAGAGACACCTGTGTACCACACTGGCCTTGCTCCGCTTCCATGGCTCTTGGCCCCACCCCATTTGTCACAAATTTGTAAGTTCTAGTTCTACTAACTTAAAAAAAAAGAGTTTATTACTTACTCTGTTAGTGTTCCACTGTACCTAAGGCGATAAATGTTTTGAGGTAATACGTTTTCTCAAATGTTTTGAGTATTCTGAACTTATTAAGTTTTACAGTGTATGTTTCAGTTAGTTTCTATGGTTTTGGTTGGTTTTGTGCGCCTATTATCAATGAGCTTTGAGTATTTTGATATTTTTAGTTAGTTTAATAAAAAGCTAAGTAGAGCATGTTCCACATATATGCTCATCTGTAGACCTTACTGTAAAAATGCTACAGTAAAAACATGTTAATTGATTAACTCTTGTCAGCGGTGGTTGCAAGATGAAAAAAGGTCAGATTCAAACCAGCACCCTCCTGAGCACAACTGCTCATATGTTGACAGATAAACCACTATGCCACATCGCCAACTATCCAATATCTTTACAGATGATAGTTTCATAAAACAACTCTATAAGAGAGGCGAGCTGTGATTTACACGTTAGCAAACAAAGCCAAATTTATGGTGTCTTCTGTCACAGCACTCAGAGTTTGGGTATATTCTACTTTGTACTTTGACATTATCGTCGTGTTGCTTGGAAGGGCAGGAAATAAAAAAGAGAAACATGTCTCCTAGCTACAGCCATCAGCGTCGCTCATGAGAGAACACAAGCACAAAGCTCACCGAGTTACTCTGGCACGACGGGAGAAGAGTTTGTGTGATGAGACAAAACCGTTCTCTCTGTCATATCCCTCACAACCAAAGTGAAAGAAAAAAAGAAAAACAAAAGAAACAAATTCACAGAATGCACAGGCCATTGAATTGAGTGACCTTTGAAAGGCTTAAATTGTGTTGGAAAGTATAGCACTCAGTGACATTTCAAACACTCGGTTGAGTATGAAGTGTCTGAAAGCTTAACCTACAAAGTAGAGATACACTATAGTAGCTGAACAAAGAGAGACAGGCATTTAAAAAAAAACGGAGAGTTGAGATATAGAGAAACAGGTTGGAAAAGATGCATTATGATCTCACAATGTATTAGTCTAAAATGAACATTTATTATTGAGGATTATTAAGAATGAGAATATATATTAAATGTATTTCAAAATATATTTAATATAATATGTGAAATTATGAAAAAAATATATATAGCATAATATTAAAATGAATATGACATATTTAATATATTTTTTCAAAAGTGTGTGTGTGTGTTACTTTTCAAAGGGGGTGTACTCATTTACCCTGAGCACTATATATATATATATATATATATATATATATATATATATATATATATATGTAGTGCTCAGGGTAAATGAGTACACCCCCTTTGAAAAGTAACATTTTAAATAATATCTCAATGAACACAAAAACTATTTCCAAAATGTTGACAAGACTAAGTTTTATATAACATCTGTTTAACTTATAACATGAAAATAAGGTTAATAATATAACTTAGAGAACAAAATTTTCAGTTTTACTCAAATTAGGGTGATGTAAAAATGAGTACACCCCACTGAAAGTCTCTGGAGCAAAGCTAAATTTTAGACTACAAAATGTCTAATTTAACAAGAATTCAACCGCAGGTGAGTCTAATTATTCATTACACAGGTGTCCAGCAGACAGTTGACTATAAAAGGGTGTTAAAACCCCTTCCCATTTCATGCTGTCAGCAATGGCACCACATGAAAGAGAAATGTCACAAGACCTGTGAAAGAAAATAATTTCTTTACACCAGAAAGGTGAAGGCTACAAGAAGATCAGCAAAGCTTTACCTATCAGTCAGAATACTGTAGCAAAAGTGGTACAAAAATTTTAAAAAGATGGAACTGCAACCATCTCACAGAAACGTCCAGGTCGTCCACGGAAGTTAACACCTCGACAGGAGCGTCTTCTGATGAGAAGGGTTGAAGAAAATCAGCATGCAAGTTCACTGCAGTTATCTAAAGAAGTAGAAAGCCAAACTGGGGTAACTATTACCTATGACACAATACAGCGTACACTGCAAAGGAATGGCGTGCATGGGTTGCTTCCACGAAAGAAGCCTCTTCATCAATTTAATTGATGGCAACATGAATTCACAGATGTACTGCTCTATACTGAAAGAGAAGATGCTACCATCACTCCGTGCCTTTGGTCGTCATTGGATTTCTAAAGAAGAACAGAGTGAAAGTGATTCAGTGGCTCCTGATCTGAACCCAATCGAACACCTATGGGGAATTCTGAAGAGACAAGTTGAGCATCACTCTCCATCCAGCATCCAGTCTCTAAAAGAGGTCATTCTTGAAGAATGGAAAAAGACAGATGTTGCAAAATGTCGCCACCTTGTTCATTCCATGCCTAGTAGACTTGATGCTGTCATTAAAAATCATGGAGGCCACGCAAAGTACTAGATGTAGTAGTTTTTGTTGTGGGGTGTATTCATTTTTGCATCACCCTAATTTGAGTAAAACTGAAAATTTTGTTATAAGTTAAACAGATTTTATATTATATTTAGTCTTGTCAACATTTTGGAAATAGTTTTTGTGTTCATTAAGACATTGTTTAAAATGTTACTTTTCAAAGGGGGTGTACTCATTTATGCTGAGCACTGTATGTATATATATATATACATATATATATATATATATATATATATATATATATATATATATATATATATATATATATATATATATATATATATATATATTTGGCTATAATATTTGTATTGTGTGGTGACCATTTTATAAAAGCAATAAGCCCCGTAAAGCCGTGGTTTACAGTGAATTTATAACAGCTAAGGGGTTTTAGGCGTTCCGCTCTGTGTCGTGCCTAACAGCACCCCTTATAGCTGTTATAAATTCACTGTAAACCATGGCTTTATGGGACTTATTGCTTTATTTTATTATGAACATGGGACTGACCTGAAGGAAAATGCTAAATATGAATGCAGATAATACACTCAGTCACTCGAAATCTCTCACAAAACTCTTCTACATAATGCAGTAAGCTTTAATGAACAAAATCAATTGAGAACAAACATGTTTACATTGCTAAGAGTGATTGCTAAGACACATGTAATGCGGTCAGCTGTATGTTTCCGGGAATTTACAATGGCTTTGAACACTGCTCAACCAATCACAATCAAGGGCCGGAACTATCCGTTTTATAATAGATCTTTTGTCTAAAAGTAATAAGAACATGCAAATGCACAAATCAATACTAAATGACTTTACAGCTGTGGACTTACAATCTATTAAAAATGTCACGCTTAAAATAAATGACTACTTGTCACAAAGATGCATACTTGGAAAATCAGCACACATTTGCACCCATAAAACTATGGAACATCATACAAATTGACAGAAACATTTTAATTTCATTGCCCTCTTAATTTTCTTCATTTACATTTGAATGAATTGTGCATTCAGCATCTAATTCTGCTGCTAATGAATATCTAATAAATAAATAGGCTGCACAGCATTTCACTTTGTGGAATGGAGCATCTAAAATCCCACTTCCATTTTGTCAGACACTTGGTATTCCGGCGTTGTCGTTCCTGACTAACCATGATGGCGAAATATTGTCTCTGATCAGCTCACCTCACAGGACTCTGAGCAGCTGCCCTGACAAGCTCTGGTTGCTCTTTAAACCACAAAGAAAGGGCAAAAGCTAAGCATGTTAATGGTGTGGAAACCCCACACCATCAGTCAGTAAAGGTAGACAAGATGACTCACATGGCAGTCAATGAGAAGATCAGCAAATTCAGATGAAAGCATAATATAAAACCAAGTAAGAAAGGAGTACTGGGATGACTGCTGTGCTCAATGTTTAGGAACAGTGTTGATTTTGGTTAAATGATCATGTTTGGAGGCACTAGGGGGAGTGTTTTGCTAAGAGAATGAGGGTACAGGCCTGTTCCCAGAGCACTGTCCTGCATCTCAATGCGACTGCTGCAGTAATTATTGGTAATGGCAGTGATTATAAAAATGACACAGCAAACGCAATTTTGCCCCAATTTGCAAAGCTAATGTTCTTTAATTAGCTCCCAAAATGAGGGCTTTTGAAAGTAAAACCACATTTTCTCTTTGTCTTGAGGATAAATCGTTGTACTCAAGTGCAATTTAGCACCTATAGATGCACAGATGTGAATGCGATAGTGATACTGTACACTGTGGTATATCTAATATGGATACAAAACGTATTCTTCCATGGAACTATAGTTTCTTTTGACATTTACCGTGGTAGTAGCATAGTATTCTTGATTATTCTAAATTAGCTTCTAAAATCATCACCATGGTAGCGCCACCACCACTAAAATAAATAAATCTATTTTTTAAGTTTCTTATTTTTCTTGTATATTACAAACCTGATTCAAAAAAAGTTGGGACACTGTACAAATTGTGAATAAAAACAGAATGCAATGATGTGGAAGTTTCAAATTTCTATATTTTATTCAGAATACAACATAGATGACATATCAAATGTTTAAACTGGGAAAATGTATTATTTTAAGGGAAAAATAAGTTGATTTTAAATTTCATGGCATCAACACATCTCAAAAAAGTTGGGACAAGGCCATGTTTACCACTGTGTGGCATCCCCTCTTCTTTTTATAACAGTCTGCAAACGTCTGGGGACTGAGGAGACAAGTTGCTCAAGTTTAGGAATAGGAATGTTGTCCCGTTCTTGTCTAATACAGGCTTCTAGTTGCTCAACTGTCTTAGGTCTTCTTTGTCGCATCTTCCTCTTTATGATGCGCCAAATGTTTTCTATGGGTGAAAGATCTGGACTGCAGGCTGGCCATTTCACTACCCGGATCCTTCTTCTATGCAGCCATGATGTTGTAATTGATGCAGTATGTGGTCTGGCATTGTCATGTTGGAAAATGCAAGGTCTTCCCTGAAAGAGACGACGTCTGGATGGGAGCATATGTTGTTCTAGAACTTGGGTATACCTTTCAGCATTGATGGTGCCCTTCCAGATGTGTAAGCTGCCCATGCCACATGCACTCATGCAACCCCATACCATCAGAGATGCAGGCTTCTGAACTGAGCGCTGATAACAACTTGGGTTGTCCTTGTCCTCTTAGTCCGGATGACATGGCTTCCCAGTTTTCCAAAAAGAACTTCAAATTTTGATTCGTCTGAACACAGAACAGTTTTCCACTTTGCCACAGTCCATTTTAAATGAGCCTTGGCCCAGAGAAAATGCCTGCGCTTCTGGATCATGTTTAGATATGGCTTCTTTTTTGACTGATAGAGTTTTAGCCGGCAACGGCGAATGGCACGGTGGATTGTGTTCACCGACAATGTTTTCTGGAAGTATTCCTGAGCCCATGTTGTGATTTCCATTACAGTAGCATTCCTGTATGTGATGCAGTGCAGTCTAAGGGCCCGAAGATCACGGCATCCAGTATGGTTTTCCGGCCTTGACTCTTACGCACAGAGATTGTTCCAGATTCTCTGAATCTTTGGATGATATTATGCACTGTAGATGATAATAACTTCAAACTCTTTGCAATTTTTCTCTGAGAAACTCCTTTCTGATATTGCTCCACTATTTTTCGCTGCAGTATTGGGGAATTGGTGATCCTCTGTCCATCTTGACTTCTGAGAGACACTGCCACTCTGAGAGGCTCTTTTTATACCCAATCATGTTGCCAATTGACCTAATAAGTTGCAAATTGGTCCTCCAGCTGTTCCTTATATGTACATTTAACTTTTCCGGCCTCTTATTGCTACCTGTCCCAACTTTTTTGGAATGTGTAGCTCTCATGAAATCCAAAATGAGCCAATATTTTGCATGACATTTCAAAATGTCTCACTTTCAACATTTGATATGTTATCTATATTCTATTGTGAATAAAATATAAGTTCATGAGATTTGTAAATTATTGCATTCCTTTTTTATTCACAATTTGTACAGTGTCCCAACTTTTTTGGAATCCAGTTTGTATATACATGAAATAATAAATGTACAGGTACCAAACCCATTCATCACACGTTCAAGTTCTTAAAATTATTAAACTAACAAAGACCCAAAAAATATGCACAGTGAAACAGTAAAATAAAATATCTGACTATTAATCTGAACAGCATAATACATAAAAACGAAATACATAAAGAAAAAAAGCATAGCTTAACTGTTTGTAATGTCAGCCAGTACTTCATCCAAAAATTCACCATAGCCTACCTTATTGTTTTTTTTTTTTTACAGACTAAATAAAAATACAAATTAAAAACATAAATTAATTCATATAAAATTACTTTAGTATTATATAACATTTAAAATATATGTTTTATATATGTGTTATTATATTAATATACAATAATATTATGTAAAATGAAACATTTATATAAATATAATTTTTATAGCAATTTACTGCATGCACACCACACTCAAACATTTGTATACAACTATACTGAATGCAAGAATTTACTTCAAGCTTCATATTTCTGTCATAGTTCACCTTGTAAGATAAACACTGCAGGAAAATCTCTCACAATAGATAAAAGGTTTCATGCAAATGGACTACATTGTAATCTAATGCGATGCTCCATCTCCTGTGGTGACGGATGTGTGACCGACTTTGCTGTAAATTTTGTGTTGCGTTGAGTCAACGCACAACGCGCTCGTTCTTTCTGCTGATTTAAGACAGAGCTGTAGAGGGTCGAGCAGGTCTCGCACTCCTGCACCTGCCGCCGGTTCCTGCCAGTGACTGGTAATGACAGAGTAATGGGAGGGACGCAGGAAAACGGGAGGGCAACAGGGCAGAAACACGGTGCCAGCAGGAAGAGCAGATAAAGTAGCAGCAATAAAAATTATATGACTACATACATCATCCTGACAGCATATAATTTTATCTGAGAGGGCAGGGCCTTTCTGCTTGCTTTGAAATGGATGTGGTACCTAGAACTGGTCTGGCGTGCGTGGAGGTGCTAGAAGAGGAAAGCCTCCTCATCTTCACTCGCCAATAGCTCTTTCTACATACTTGATGCTTCTCTGGGGGCTGTGGGTGTTTAATAGCATTTTACATAATGCTATGTTCAATGACCTTTTGACTTCTGTAGGAAACTTGAGAATTTCACTTTTTGGGCACTTATAGAACAGGCAGCTATAATTCTTTAGGGTGCAAGGGAATAATTCGGTTTCAGACAATTGAATGCATTGAAATGCATTCTCATTTGATGTAATTATAGAGGAACTTGTGTGAACCCAAAAATAGGATAATCACTATCACGCAATTGGTGGAACCGTCTCAGCGGTATGTCCTTTACGTAAGTGACAATTGCCTTGGTTAATGGAGAGGTGTTTGTGTGGCTTTCTTAAAAGGGCCGGCAGAAAGGCCTTTCGCAAAAACCAATTACTTCTTCCTTCTATGCAGCCTCCCACGGTCATACAACAAGGAAAAACAGGAGGTAATTAATCCAGCACTGTACTCGCAAGACAGCTTCAGTGTCTCAGAAGGACAGCTGGATTAATAATAAAGGAATTCCGTTTATCGCTTTACAAAGCCCTGAAAAGCACATGCAGGAGAATACAGCAGGAATTGTAAACACTGATGTGCTTTTAAGGATTAAACAGCATTGAACAAACTGTAGTGTTTTTACTTACAAAGTGGGTCTTTAAGTTGATATACACTGATCAGGCATAACATTATGAGCACTGACAGGTGAAGTGAATAACACTGATTATCTCTTCATCATGGCACCTGATAGTGGGTGGGATATATTAGGCAGCAAGTGAACATCTTGTCCCCAAAGTTGATGTGTTAGAAGCAGGAAAAATGGGCAAGCGTAAGGATTTGAGCGAGTTTGACAAAGGCCAAATTGTGATGGCTAGATGACTGGGTCAGAGCATCTCCAAAACTGCAGCTCTTGTGAGGTGTTCCTGGTCTGCAGTGGTCAGTATCTATCACAAGTGGTCTAAGGAAGGAACAGTGGTGAACTGGCGACAGGGTCATGGCCAGCCAAGGCTCACTGATGCATGTGGGGAGCGAAAGCTGGCCTGTGTGGTTCAGAACTGGACCACGGAGCAATGGAAGAAGGTGGCCTGGTCTGATGAATCATGTTTTCTTTTACATCACTTGAATGGCCAGGTGCGTGTGCGTCTCTTACCTGGGGAACACATGACACCAGGATGCACTATGGGAAGAAGGCAAGCCAGCGGAGGCAGTGTGATGCTTTAGGCAATGTTCTGCTGGGAAACCTTGGGTCCTGTCATCCATGTGGATGTTACTTTGACACGTACCACCTACCTAAGCATTGTTGCAGACCATGTACACTCTTTCATGGAAATGGCCTCTTTCAGCAGGATAATGCACCCTGCCACAAAGCAAAAATGGTTCAGGAATGGTTTGAGGAGCACAATAACATGTTTGAGGTGTTGACTTGGCCTCCAAATTCCCCAGATCTCAATCCAATTGAGCATCTGTGGGATGTGCTGAACAAACAAGTCCGATCTATGGAAGCTCCACCTCGCAACTTACAGGACTTAAAGGATCTGCTGCTAACATCTTGGTGCCGGAGACCACAGCACACCTTCAGCGGTCTAGTGGAGTCCATGCCTTGATGGGTCAGGGCTGTTTTGGCAGCAAAAGGGGGACCAACACAGTATTAGGAAGGTGGTCATAATGTTATGCCTGATTTGTGAACAACACTGAAGACATTACTCCAGTCTTCAGTGTCACATGATCCTTCAGAAATCATTCTAATATGCTGATTTGTTGCTCAAGTGAAAATAGTTGTGTAGTGCGGCTTAATATTTTGTTTTGCGGAAACATGATATATTTTTCAGAACTGCATTTATTTGAAATAAAAATCATCTGTAACATTATAAGTGTCTATAAATGTCACTGTAACACAGTTCGTATGTACGGGAAGAAGGAGGCGGGAACCGGCGAACATTCAACAAAACTTTAATTCAAAATAAATAAATACAAAACGAAAGTAATGCCGTCAGACCCTCGCGGACGTCTGCCGGCCACACAAACATAATAAAACACAAAATAAAGTCCAGGCCTGGTCCTCTCTCGTCCTTCACGGTCGTCGCTCCTCCTTTTATGCCTCTGAAGCTCCTCCGCGTGAGAGACTCGAGGCCGGCGCGCCTCGCAGGTGAAGCTCATTATCTCTTGCGTCACCGGCCTCGCGCCGTTCCCTCACGGCTCTCGCCCGCCCTGCTTGTCACAGTCACTTTTGATCAATTTAATGTCTCCTTGGTGAATAAAAATATTAATTTCTTTTAAATTTGTATTTTTTTAGAGTGAAACTTTGTTACAGTAAAAAAAAAAAAAAAAAAAAAAACCTGATAATATACTTGGAAGTATAATTTCAGTACCATGATGTATTTTATCATTATATTAAATGTACCATAGTACCACCACACAGTAGTTTTTTTTTTTTTTTTTTTTTTGGAAATTAGAAAATTGACTTTGACACCATGGTATTTTTTGAAGTACTTTTTGAAGTATGTATATGTAAGGCTACATATACATATGTACATATATACCAATATGGTAAACATACAGTATAGTAGCCAATAAACCACAATACCATGGTCTAATAATGTTTTTTTTTTTTTTTTTTTTAATTATACTGTTAAAATACATTTTTTATGTAATACCATAGTATTTTTACCATTCTTAAGTGTTCATTCTTTGAGGAACCTTGGCATACCTAATATTAACTGTGTGGGTCTCAGTTTTCAGTGATAGTCACATGACTAGTGGCTGGTCTGTGTGATTCAGCAAACCTGAAAGACCTTCTGAACATATATAAGCAGTAAACTTTTTAGAAATTAAAAAAGTTAAAAGTAATAGGGAGAATAATTGTGCCACTGTGAGAATATTCTAAATCAACAAAAAAGTAACTGTAGTCTGATTACGAGTATTTTAAAATGTAATCTGATTACAAATACTTATTTTTTGGAATCCGATTATGTAATCCAGATTACATGTAATCAGTTACTACCCAGCACTGCAAATATACTGTAAGTACATGAATATTGTAATATTCAGTACCTAGTATATATCAAAGTACGGTATACCACAGTATTACCTTGTTTTTCAGGCATGTAACCCACCACAGCCTCTGGATGTGGCAAACCAGGGTGACATCTCGCATCAACTCTAAAAGTACCACGACAACAAAAGACAGGCCGATAAACGCTGCTGAGCATTTATGTTTTTACAGCATGTAAAAGACCAGAAACATTAATCTTACAAATCTCACATGCAGACGTGAACTTTTGATAGCTTTTAATGAGAGGCAGACACAGTGACAGAAGTGTTTTATCGCCATGGTAACGCAGGCCCCCAGTGTTTTGGTCACAATGGCAGTGTCAACCTGGGTCCCTCGGGGAACTTGTCATAGGCAATCTCACACTGGCTTTGACATGTCGCGACACCGCTTGACCAGATTAAAAAGATTATACGCCGTCTCCCTGGCTTTCCTCTGAAGGTCAGGTCTGTTTAGTGTTACAGCCCTGGGTGAGCAAACATGGCAACCAGCCTTAAATCAACAGACCTGCGCCTGGCAAATTGTCACGACTCACAACAGACTGGACTGAATGTCACCGCTGTTCTACAGACTGAGAAGCATTGTGTGTGAAGTTGGTCATGACAGGGTAAAATTAAGAACTGAGCTGACTTGATGTTGCGCATAAGCAGTCAGGTATTTCCAACATCTGCTCTAGAAGTCATTCGCCGTGTCCGAAACTGAATACTTCCCTGCTATATAGAAGTGTTTTCAAAAGTACCGACCGCGATACCAAGTTGGTACTGAAATGTAAAAAAAAGTGACGCTTGGAGCTGTTTTGGGTGGATTCATAAACACCTCTGATTGGCCTTTGTGTTCACGTGCTCAACAAATATATCTGTAATTGGTTACAATGATCAACACACAGTGTTTGAAAGCACATGGGAAGTGTTTGAATTTGAAAGCTGGTCCGCTGATAGACGCCTGCTTTCAAACGCTCCCGTGTGTATCTGTGCAAGCGCTCGGTGAAGAGCGTCACTGATGTCTATTTACAACATGATTTTGAAGTGTTGATCATTGTAGCCAATCACAGACATATCTGATGAGCACATGAGTACAAAGGCCAACCAAAGGTGTTTACGAATCCGCTCAACAGCGGATATATCGTTATATATAACTATATAATACGCGAAAAACAGTACGCCAAAAAAAATTGTATTTGAAAAACAGCAGGCAAAAAGTCCACAGATCACCTACTACTTCTGCAGAGATTCTGAAGTATGCATACAATGGGCACTTTACTATCCCATGAGGCCACGGGAGGGGATTTATGAATGGAGGTAAAGCGACTCATTACATGATAATGACAAAATTGTGGATGTAGTACGTTCGGATTTCATTCCATATAGAACATACTTTTATAACGGTCGCGGAGTAAGTTCAAATTCAAATAGTACCTACTCGAACAGTACGCGATTTCGGACGCACCGATTATCTGGGAACAGATCACAATAATGCATTTATTTGCAGTCATATGTACAATTTTTAATACCAGGTGCATTTTACATAAATAAAACTTGGATCCAATCCAAAACAGACATGTTAAGTGTCACGCTCATAGCCTGATTTCCTCTTCTTATTTTTTTGAGTTTCTTCCTCTGATTTCTCACAGCCGTCTGTTGATAAATGTGACGCCTGTGTACTCGGGAAGTCCTGACCGGAACCGAGTACTTGTCGAACGGTCACATTTACCCGAGACGTCTGCAAGTACCAGGAGCAAACCTCCCAATCCTCCTCTGACACGCTCTGGATGATGTCATCACCCTGCGCCTTCGCCTCCAGTCTCTGGCCCAGGCAGGGTGGCAGGACATTTCCAGCAGGCGCGGGGACGATGCAGGGTACTGCGTGATAGAGTAGGCGGCTGGGTCCTGACATCACCATTATGTCTCCGCTGTGCATGAACATGGCTGTGGGACGATCTTCTCTCTTAGTCCCTCCCAACAGGAAAACGGAAGTCTGTCCAAAACTAACATCAAAGGACAAATGAATGCATTTATTATGCTGTATGGATAAAATGATTTTTTTTTTCTGAAATACCCAAGAAATATTGGACACTGAAAACATTTACATGTACTCCAATAATCAGAGTAAGGACTTACATGACATAAACAAACCTCTTCAGTCCCATTTATGTGCAATTTTCATTATTCTGATTATTTGCTGAGAATTGTGGTTATTTTTACTGCCATTCTTCACATACCCTAAAGCATAGCACAAATGATAAACTCATATATAGTAGGTGTATTGCACCAAATAGACCTAAAAAATGTCTTCATTTTGGTGTATTCGCCCATGAATATACTGCATTATATTCATCTTATGCAAAATTGTCAACATGAACTCAGCACTCCTTGTCTTTAATACCATGTTTACAAATCGGTGCATGACAACGTCATTTGTGTACGTCACAAGCATACTGTATGCACACTTTGGTCAAAGTGGAATAGATGCGATTAAAGTGTTTACATGCATGTTTTTGCCACACATATTTTACTATGATTATGGTTACTACGATTATGATCTTAATCGCATGAAGTTGATTAAGTATTGTGTTTACATGAGGTCAAGTTTAGAGGGTTAGTTCACCCAAAAATAAACTTGTCATCATTAATCACTCACCCACATGTTGTTCCACACCTGTAAGACCTTCGTTCATCTTCGGAACACAAATTAAGATATTTTTAAAGGTGCCCAAGAACATGTTTTCAAAAGATGTAAAATAAGTCTTAGGTGTCCCCTGAATGTGTCTGTGAAGTTTCAGCTCAAAATACCCCATAGGTTTTTTTTTTTATTAATTTTTTTAACTGCCTATTTTGGGGCATCATTATAAACGTGCCGATTTATGCAGTGCGGCCCCTTTAAAATCTCATGCTCTCCGCCCACGGAGCTCGTGCTTGCTTTAAACAGCTATAAACAAAGTTCAAACAGCTAATATAACCCTCAAAATGGATCTTTACAAAGTGGTCGTCATGCAACATGTCTAATCGCATAAGTAGAGTATTTATTTGGATGTTTACATTTGATTCTGAATGAGTTTGATGGTGCTCCGTGGCTAACGGCTAATGCTACACTGTTGGAGAGATTTATAAAGAATGAAGTTGTGTTTATGAATTATACAGACTGCAAGTGTTTAAAAAAATGAAAATACAGACGGCTCTCCGTGAATACAGTAAGAAACAATGGTAACTTTAACCACATTTAACAGTACATTAGCAACATGCTAACGAAACATTTAGAAAGACAATTTACAAATATCACTAAAAATATCATGATATCATGGATCATGTCAGTTATTATTGCTCCATCTGCCATTTTTCGCTATTGTTCTTGCTTGTTCTCGCTATTGTTCTTGCTTGTGCACAGATCCAGACGTTAATACTGGCTGCCCTTGTGTAATGCCTCGATCATGGGCTGGCATATGCAAATATTGGGGGCGTACATATTAATGATCCCGACTGTTACGTAACAGTCGGTGTTATGTTGAGATTCGCCTGTTCTTCAGAGGTCTTTTAAACGAGATTTTAAATTAGATTTATATAAGGAGGAGGAAACAATGGAGTTTGAGACTCACTGTATGTCATTTCCATGTACTGAACTCTTGTTATTCAACTATGCCAAGGTAAATTCAATTTTTGAATCTAGGGCACCTTTAATGAAATCTGATTGCTTTCTGTGGGGGATCAGAAAGCTTCGCAGTTACCACTTTCAAGGCCCAGAAAGGTATAAAATCATTGTTAAAATAGTCCATGTGACTACAGTGGTTCAACCTTAATGTT
This sequence comes from Megalobrama amblycephala, assembly GCF_018812025.1. Taxonomy (NCBI): domain Eukaryota; kingdom Metazoa; phylum Chordata; class Actinopteri; order Cypriniformes; family Xenocyprididae; genus Megalobrama; species Megalobrama amblycephala. The sequence continues at coordinate 13,865,089 of NC_063048.1, read as the reverse complement.
ATGAAGCGACGAGAATACTTTTTGTGTGCAAAAACAAACAGAAATAACAACATTAATTCAACAATTTCTTCTCTACCTTTCTGGGCCTTGCTTTCTATTGGGGGATCAAAAAGCTCTCGGATTTCATAAAAAATATCTTAATGTGTGTTCTGAAGATGAACGAAGGTCTTACAGGTGTGGAACGACATGATTTTTGAGTGAACTAACCCTTTAAATTGCATTATTGCCTAAATCTTATTATATCGCATAATGAGGGTACATGTAAACGTAGACACTGACAACATTTGCATCTCCAGTCAAAACTGGAATGATCGTATTTAGTAGATGAATGCACATGAACAACACCATCATATCATACTGACCATATTTTCTGGGAATTTTCACCCAAACAGTAAACATACAGGGTATGAATTTTATGCTGCGCTTTATTTGGTGAAATTGGAGATTTTGATAAATGGGAAATTTGTCCTGACGTTCAGATTTGGGATAGTGTCAATTAAAGAATCAACGTGCAAAAAGTTTGGATTGGTAATACATTTAAATAAATTTAAATAAATGTTGTAAATGTTGAAAAGAATTTAATTTATACCCATTATAATTTAACAGAAACCATGATCCATTTTTTTTTTAATTTTTTGATAAACAGGAAATGTTCATAAGAACAGCATTTATTTGAAACAGATTTTTTTTGTAACATTATAAATGTCACTTTAGATCAAATTAAAGCATTCTTGCTGAATTGAAGTATTCAATCATTTTTAAAAAAAATCTTATTGACCCCAAACTTTTGAACAGAAGTGTAGATGAACCATCAGTTACTCATAATGTGCATTCTTTGATCTTGTTGCACTAGTTCTAAAAAAACCCTTCCTGTCCTTATTTGGAGCACAAAACATAAAATTACCCAACACATCCATGTTAATTAGGGCTGGGCGATATATCGTATGCGATTGTCACGCGCATTTCGTCAGTAAAGCCGGTTCCCTGATTACTGCTAAATCGCCATCACCTGGTTTCAAATGGAGCGGCATTTAATAGACAGAACCGTAGTTCACTGACAAGCCACGCAATATCGCGTTCATTATCGAAGGCGATTCAGGTGATGGCGATTTAGCGGTAATCAGGGAACCGGCTTTACTGACGAAATGCGCGTGAGAATCGCATGCGATATATCGCCCAGCCCTAATGTTAATTAATCCAAAACCACCTGAATGACTTACACACTCATAAGAGAAAACATAGGAGGGCAACATTAAAGGGTTAGTTCACCCAAAAATTAAATTTCTGTCATTAATTACTCACCCTCATGTCATTCCGAACCCATAAGACCTTTGCACAAAAACAAAACAAAAATAATGACTTTATTCAACAAATTCCTCTATCATTCTCCTAAGCCATTTTCGTTGCAGCCCTTTCAGGTTCTACATCAGAATGCCGACTCAGTATTGGGCGGCGCTGTTCACGTGAGCAGCACGACACATGCGTCTGATGCTGACTCAGGAGCCGGCCAATACTGAGCCAGCGTTCGGATGTAAACATGGAAGCGCTGCACTGCGTTCACTGCATCAACTGCGTACAAGTTCTGACTGGGGGGAGACAAATTTGTTGAATAAAGTCATTATTTTTGTACACAAAAAGTATTCTCGGTGCTTTTTAACATTAAAGGGTTAGTTCACCCAAAAATGAAAATTATGTCATTAATGACTCACCCTCATGTCGTTCCAACACCCGTAAGACCTCCGTTCATCTTCGGAACACAAATTAAGATATTTTAGATTTAGTCCGAGAGCTTTCTGTCCCTCCATTGAAAGTGTATGTACGGTAGACTGTCCATGTCCAGAAAGTAGGGCTGGGCGATATATCGCATGCGATTCTCACGCGCATTTCGTCAGTAAAGCCGGTTCCCTGATTACCGCTAAATCGCCATCACATGCTTTCAAATGGAGCGCCTTTTAATAGACAAAGCCGTAGTTCACAGAGAAGCCACGCAAAATCGCGTTCAGTATCGAAGATGAATCGACTTCGATAATGAACCTGATTTTGCGTGGCTTATCAGTGAACTACGGCTCTGTCTATTAAAAGGCGCTCCATTTTAAAGCAGGTGATGGCGATTTAGAGGTAATCAGGGAACCGGCTTTACTGACGAAATGCGCGTGAGAATTGCATGCGATATATCGCCCAGCCCTACCAGAAAGGTAATAAAAACATCATCAAAGTAGTCCATGTGACATCAGTGGGTCAGTTAGAATTTGTTAAAACATCGAAAATACATTTTGGTCCAAAAATAACAAAAACTACGACTTTATTCAGCATTGTATTCTCTTCCGGGTCTGTTGTCAATTCACGTTCACGACTCTGCTGCTGCTGCTTCTTATTTCCTGTTTTACGGCGGTTGGCATCCAACTTATTGGTGCATTACCGCCCCCTTCTGCTCCGGAGTGTGGCTCACAACTCCGCAGTGTCTATCATTAATTACGTAAGACGTAAGACGCTGATGACGTGTTATCCGGTGCGCCCGAGCTTCGTTTACAGTCTGAGGGAGACGCACGCTGTATTCAAGCTATTCTACATTGTTTTGTATGTTGGTATTGCTATATTACGCGAATGTCCTAAGCGCCAAAAACAACCACGGCGACGTAAAAGTGCATTACCAATGCCGACAGATGAAAGGATTCAATGGAATCAATTCAATAGAAAGGATTCCGGAAGAGAATACAATTAGTTTTTGTTATTTTTGGACCAAAATGTATTTTCGATGCTTCAACAAATTCTAACTGACCCACTGATGTCACATGGACTACTTTGATGATGTTTTTATTACCTTTCTGGACATGGACAGTATACCGTACATACATTTTCAATGGAGGGACAGAAAGCTCTCGGACTAAATCTAAAATATCTTAAACTGTGTTCCGAAGATGAACGGAGGTCTTACGGGTTTGGAATGACATGAGGGTGAGTCATTAATGACATAATTTTCATTTTTGGGTGAACTAACCCTTTAAGGTTGAACCACTGTTGTCACATCAACTATTTTAACAATATTTTTACTACTTTTCTGGACCTTGAATGTGGTAATTTCATTGCTTTCTATTGAGGATAAAAAAAACCCTCTTGGATTTCATCAGAAACATCTTAATTTGTGTTCTGAAGATGAACGAAGGTTTGACGGATTTGGAACGACATGAAGGTAAGCAATTAATGATAGAAATTTAATTTTTGAGTGAACTAACCCTTTAATCAGTATATGGATTTAATAAATATTCCTCACCTGAAAGACAGCAAAGGTCGGGTATGGTCGAGCTCTGATTCGTCAACATGGATTCCAAGCGATGAATCAGATCGATAGTAGTTAAGAATGCCCGCCTCTGCATTAAAACCAGGAAAGCCACAGGCTGCCGCCACTTTGTGAGAAAGCGATTGAAGTTCCTTGGGGAAGGGAGTGTAGTGATCTGGGGAGTAAATCTGTGGAATAAAAGTATGTCAGAATAGTATGACACATTACATATCTCATCATAGTACAAGGGAGTAAAAATGCCTTTCATTATAGGAAGTAAGCAGGCAGTCATTCAGTAAATGCTTTTATTCAAAGCGACATCTCTTCTCTGATGACGTGTTCACTGACGTGAGGGCGGGACAACCTGTCACTCACATGAGATCACAGTAATAGCAAACCATAATTATAAAAATATATTAAAATCAAGTCCCGTCTTACATTTTTTCTTGTCCAAGAAGTTGTTTCACTTGGATATACCTCACAATAGGAAAGAAAAGACTATCACAAGTTCTCTTTTATACCGACTTTAACATAACGATTGACATAACTGATAAAAGAGCATCTGCAGCGATCTTTCTGCTCTGTGGATTTTACGGTGGGTCAATGGACAATCATATGAGCGCAGCCTCCCCAAAGAGCTGAATTAGCGGCTTACATGTCTGATCTGAGCAGAGTGAATGCCTCAGCCTTCAGTTCTACTTAAAGGGAGGTGGAAAGAGTCTCTGCTTAAAATTCACTGATTGCCGTCAGACGTTTGGCGGTGTCAAACTAACATCAGAGCTAATGAATCCGGTGTGCACCTCCTGACTGATTTAATAGGACAGAAGACTAAACACTTTTATGCAATTAGCATATAAACGAGACAGGCAGACATCAGGCCTGTACAATTAGAGATGAAATGTCCTGAAAGGAGCAAATAATGCTAATAAGATCCTGGGCGATGCTTTCACCCTCCCTATCTCTCGCTCTCTCTCCAGGAAAAACAATAACAATTGGCTCCACAGCAAAATACTTATATTTGCTAAAAAGGCAAAAATACTTTTCAAAAAAGTTTAGACAAATTATATAACATACATTAACAACTGTTTAAAAGTTTCTGGTCGGTAGAAGTGCTCACCAAAGCTGCATTTATTTGATAAAAATACAGTAAAAACAGTAATATTGCGAAACATTACTACAATTTGAAATGAAATTGTTTTCTATTTTAATATACAGTACAGTCCAAAAGTTTGGAACCACTAAGATTTTTAATGTTTTTAAAAGAAGTTTCATCTGCTCACCAAGGCTACATTTATTTAATTAAAAATACAGTAAAAAACAGTAATATTGTGAAATATTATTACAATTTAAAATAACTGTGTACTATTTAAATATATTTGACAATGTAATTTCATTTTAAAAGTATTTTAAAGTAATTTATAAATAAACATTTATGATTATCTTCAATGTTGAAAACAGTTTTTTTTTTTCAGGATTCCTTGATGAATAGAAAGTTCAAAAGAACAGCATTTATCTGAAATACAAAGCTTCTGTAGCATTATACACTACCGTTAAAGTTTGGGGTCAGTAAGAATTTTTATTTTTATTTTTTTGAAAAGAAATTAAAGAAATGAATACTTTTATTCAGCAAGGATGCATTAAATCAATCAAAAGTGGCAGTAAAGACATTTATAATGTTACAAAAGATTAGATTTCAGATAAACACTGTTCTTTTGAACTTTCTATTCATCAAATAATCCTGAAAAAATATATTGTACACAAATATTTTGTACAATTGTACAAATTAAATGTTTCTTGAGCAGCAGATCAGCATATTAGAATGATTTCTGAAGGATCATGTGACACTGAAGACTGGAGTAATAATGCTGAAAATTCAGCTTTGCCATCACAGGAATAAATTACTTTGTGAAATATATTCAAATAGAAAACAGTTATTTTAAATTGTAATAATATTTCACAATATTACTGTTTTTACTGTATTTTTAATTAAATAAATGTAGCCTTGGTGAGCAGACAAAACTTCTTTTAAAAACATTAAAAATCTTAGTGGTTCCAAACTTTTGGACTGTACTGTATATTAAAATGTATATTGCTTTATTGCTATAGGATAGTATAGAGTAGACAGGAAGCAAAGTGAAAGAGGGGGGCAGGATCGGGAAAGGACGACGAGCCGGGACTCGAACTCGGGTCGCCCGAAGCGCAACTGCACTACATGTCGGAGCACTGCCCACAAGGCTATCGGCTCAAACATTTAAAGGATTAGTTCACTTCAGAATTAAAATTTTTTGATAATTTACTCACCCCCATGTCATCCAAGATGTTCATGTCTTTCTTTCTTCAGTCGAAAAGAAATTAAGGTTTTTGAGGAAAACATTCCAGGATTTTTCCCCATATAGTGGACTTCACCAGGGTACCACAGGTTGAAGGTCCAAATTGCAGTTTCAATGCAGCTTCAAAGAGCTCTACACGATCCCAGCCGAGGAATAAGACTCTTATCTATCGAATCGATTGGTCATTTTCTAAAAAAAAATAAAAATGTATATATTTTTTAACCGCAAATACTAATCTTGCACTACTCTGTGATGTGCCACGCATTACGTAATCATGTTGGAAGGGTCACACGTGACATAGGTGAAAGTACAGATCCAGTGTCTACAAAGTGCGTGGCGGATTGCAGAGCAGTGCAAGACGAGCATTTGTGGTTAAAAAGTATATACATTTTTATTGTTTTTTAGAAAATGACTGATCAATTCGCTAAATAAGACAATTATTCCTTGGCTGGGATCGTGTAGAGCCCTTTGAAGCTGCATTGAAACTGCAATTTGGACCTTCAACACATTGTACCCTGGTGAAGTCCACTATAAGGAGAAAAATCCTGGAATGTTTTCCTCAAAAACCTTAAAGGTGCCATCAAACGTTCTTTTACAAGATGTAATATGTCTAATGTGTCCCCTGAATGTGTCTGTGAAGTTTCAGCTCAAAATACCCCACAGATTTTTTTTTAATTCATTTTTTGAACTGCCTATTTTGGGGCATAATTAGAAATGCGCTGATTCAGGCTGCAGCCCCTTTAAATGCTCACGCTACCCGCCCACGGAGCTCGCGCTTGCCTTAAACAGTGCATAAACAAAGTTTACACTGCTAATATAACCCTCAAAATGGTATCTTTACAAAGTGTTCGTCATGCATACTGCATGTATGCGTCGGATTATGTGAGTATTGTATTTATTTGGATGTTTACATTTGATTCTGAATGAGTTTGAGGCTATGCTCCGTGGCTAACGGGCTAAAGCTAACATTACACACTGTTGGAGAGATTTATAAAGAATGAAGTTGTGTTTGTGCATTATACAGACTGCAAGTGTTTAAAAATGAAAATAACGATGGCTCTTGTCTCCGTGAATACAGTAAGAAACAATGGTAACTTTGACCACATTTAACAGTACATTAGCAACATGCTAACGAAACATTTAGAAAGACAGTTTACAAATATCACTAAAAATATCATGTTATCATGGATCATGTCAGTTATTATTGCTCCATCTGCCATTTTTCGCTATTGTCCTTGCTTGCTTACCTAGTCTGATGATTCAGCTGTGTACATCCAGACGTCCTGCCCTTGTCTAATGCTTTGAACATGAGCTGGCATATGCAAATATTGGGGGCGTACACACCGACTGTTACGTAACAGTCGGTGTTATGTTGAGATTCGCCTGTTCTTCGGAGGTCTTTTAAACAAATGAGATTTATATAAGATGGAGGAAACAATGGAGTTTGAGACTCACTGTATGTCATTTCCATGTACTGAACTCTTGTTATTCAACTATGCCAATATAAATTCAATTTTTAATTCTAGGGCACCTTTAATTTCTTTTCGACTGAAGAAAGAAAGACATGAACATCTTGGATGACATGGGGGTGAGTAAATTATCAGGAAATTTTAATTCTGAAGTGAAGTAATCCTTTAAATAATTTTTGTGTTAGACACACTGCTAAAGCACATAAAATGGCCATTAGAGAGTGACTGTATACCTTGGAGTTCCAATCATAGTGGTAACCAAGAGTCACCCAGCGCAGTTTTTCTAGCAGGGTTTTGGGCTCTCTTTTCCCACAGCCTTTCCTCCTGTAATAATACACAGACCCATTTAGATCTAGGAAGATAGGAAGAGCGTGAGATGGATCAGCTATGGTGCAGTAGCACAAACTATTTACACGAATGTTGTGTGATAAAAGGGCATCTAACAAACTGCAATACCTCAAATCTGCCATTTAGGTCACAGTGAAATTACCAGCACAGACATGGCCACAAGGAAAGTGTCTATGAGGATGTTATATGCTCAGTATCAGAAGGTGGAGTTACCCATCACACCTAAATGGTATCTATACTCAAACAATTGCTACAGATCCCTCAAAATATACAAATATAACATAGTTTTATTCTAAAACAATGTCTAAATGCATCAAAATAATATACAATAAAACAAAATTCTACTAAGATTCTTTGACTTACCGAATAACATCTATGCTTCTTTCCCAGATGTTTTCAGTCTCCACAGATGACATATGCATATCCAGGTTACACACATTGGGTTTCTGTGGATAGATCTTCAGACACTGCTTTACCCAGTACTGCTGAGAGCCCGGCAGGAATGGGTCGGATATAAAAATAAACCCTACAGTGACAATATAGTTAATTTAATCTCATTAAAAGTAAACAGGAAACATGGAAGATTCCTATTACAGCATGTTAAGGAGCAAGATTTAACATGTTTATACAATGTTCTATAGGCTACCATATATAGGAATTATAAAAACATTTAATCATCAGAGTGGCAGCAATAATAAATTAACATTGGGATTATGCAATACAGGAGATCTTGACATAATTGCATCTTACATAAAATGAATTTAATGATAAGCTTCAGTTACTATATCAAACCCATGAAATCCTTCACATTCTGGAGAACATACAGTATGCGAATTATTTGAAACTGTCACCAACCTATCTAAACCATACCTGGATATCCATGCAAACCAAAAGCTTTCCAGTCTTTTACCGGCCGAAGACCAGCTTTAGAAACATCTTCCTCACTTATAGGAGTGGAGTTAAGTTCACAGGTAAAAATCTAGCAAATGAGACGATTTTTATTACTAGAAGCACAAAACTGAAAAGTACAAAGGCACAGCCTTTACTATGACAAAAAGTCGTAAGCACAGAGTTATAGTTAAAAAACATCATAGTTCATAGCCTAGTTACATTTTTTAATAAACCATAAATCATACAAATGTTCTTATAAATGGTTAATAATAGTAGTAGTAGTAATAATATGCAGTTTAGGAAAGATTTATAATCATAAACATAAACACGGCAATGTTCCTCAAGTCTGTTTGGCGCATCTTGTCTAGGTTCGGTTTAATAAACAGTTTTCATTGTAAGATTAGTTAGTAAATATACATCATAAATATTATAATAACTAATTAATAATAACGATAATAATAATATACAGTTTAGGAAAGACTTATAGTGTCATAATGTTAATGAATGCGCAATATTTCTCAAATCTGAATGGCTCACCTTGTCATTATAAGGTTTGGAGAAATTAATGACCTCACTGAAGTCTGGAGGAGGATTTCTCCTCTTGTAAAACTTGAACAGTTTTCTAAAAGCATCTTCTCCATGCTCCACTATGGAGGCTGCCATCTTTGCCGTCATCATGTGACCTTTCTACTTCTGACGCCAACGATACAAAGCTTAGATCTGATTTTGATTTTTTTTTTTATTACATAATGCAAATAAAATAACAAATACGAATATAAAAGCTATCCCAACGTGATATTTTACGTTTATAAATTGTATAGTATCAGGTAATATATAATTTTTCTTCTGGTCACGTGGTCAGGGTCACCGTAAGCTCCATTCGGCAAGGACGAAACATGGCAGCGACTGCAGCTGGGAAGAAGGTGTTTGAAGTGTTTGTGTCAAAAGTACCATGGACCATCGCAACGAGTGAGTAAAGGATGAGTTTTTATCAATGATTTGACATCAGGCTTGTGAATAATACGCGCATGAATGCATTAAATCAGTAATTTTCCATAACGCATCACAAGTATCTCTGATAGTATAACGTTACAATATAATAATGCTTTATATGTGTAGCAGACAATTGTCTAATAATGTATGTTATTGTTCTGTTTTCAGAGGAGATTAGAGAGTACTTTGGGCAGTTTGGCCAAGTGAGGAAGTGTCTACTGCCATTTGTAAGTATAAAAATCAGATTTAGTGTTTAATCTTAATGTGCCCGTCGTGCTGAGATGAGTTTTCTCTTGTTTTGCAGGATAAAGAGACAGGTTTTCATCGGGGTTTTTGCTGGATAGGGTTCACTACAGAGGAAGGACTGCAGAATGCATTACAAAAGGATCCTCATTTCATCGAAGGAGCAAAGGTGAGCATCCAGTTGGGAACTAATGTCTATATGGATAATGTACATTGAACATCTGCATCAACATGTCATTTTCTATTTAACGTAGCTCCAGGTGCAAAAAAACAGAAAGCCATTTTCTGGAAGAAGATCAAACAAAGAAGCAGAGGATATCTGAAGAGGTCTGATTTCAAGTCTCAAGTGTTGTGTCTTCAGTAACACAGAACTGTTATTTATTGTGGATGTGTCTTCACTTGGCATACTTGTTTTCAAGAAGCCAAACGTTAATGATTTTTGATCATTGTTTTATTGACTGCTTGTCTAGTTTTTTTTCTTTTTCTTATACAATGTGCAAAGAAATGTGAGTCAAATAAAATGGGATATTTTGAAAAGTCATTTTCTGTGCTGGCTACAGATTATTTTTATTTTCTTTGTCAGTGTACTACCTTTTATAAAAAGCAAATTCTCAAAAAAAAGAAAATTGTAATTAGAGATGCTTGAGCAAAATTGACTTAATTCCTTATTACTTTTACATGAAACAGTTGAGTAATAACTTGAGAGTTTTATGTATAACTTAGGTTATGCAGATGCATGAAACATTTAATTAGTGTGGTTAATTTATTTAGAGGTTAATCAAGGCTGCATCTAAGATGCCTCTGCTAATGTTCCGGTCACATTATCTGTCCGAGCTCATGTCATGTTAAATCTTGTCACGCTCCATCACTACCTTGTCCTCTTCACCTTAAAGAAAAAGAGTAATGTGTTTATGGAGTACATTTTAAAATGGGTCTGTTGACTAAAGTTCTCTCTGTAAGAAGAATGTGGTTGAAATGCTTTATATTGCTGTGAACATATGCTCAGTCATATCATTTAATGGAAAAAATGGGTTATGGTTTTTAGAGTTGCATCTACTTGCTCACCATAATTTAATGTTGTAGCACTTATTTAAAAATGTTAACATTAAGTTTCAATCATGTATTTGTGTAAAATTAAATCTTCTCAGATTTTCTTAAGATATGCCTTAAAATGGATTAATAGCTTAAAATATCTAATTTAATGTTTATTTAATTTGGTTTTACTCAAATGGCTATGTTTTTTTTTTTTCTTAGTAGCTAACATAGCATAATCTATGGAAGAGGATTAGGGCCAGGCAATAATAAAAAAATAAAACCATCTCGAGATCAAAGTTGTTAAATTTCGAGAAAAAAGTCGAAATAAAATGTTGAGAATAAACTCGTTAAATTACGAATTTGTTCTCATAATTTAACGACTTTTTTCTCGTAATTTAATGACTTTATTCTTAACATTTTAACTTTACTTTTTTCTCGAAATTTAACGACTTTTTTTCTCATACTTTAACGAATTTGTTCTCATAATCTAATGACTTTTTTCTTGTAATTTAATGACTTTATTCTCAACATTTTAACTTTACTTTTTTCTCGAAATTTAACGATTTTTTTCTCGTAATTTAACGAGTTTATTCTCAACATTTTATTTTTAATTTTTTCTTGAAATTTAACGAGTTTTTTCTCGTAATTTAATGAGTTTATTCTCAACATTTTCGACTTTTTTCAACGAAATTTAACAACTTTAATCTCGAGATGGTTTTATTTTTTTATTATTGCTTGGCCCTAATCCTCTTCCGTAATAATCAGATGCAGCTTTATTTATAGTAAAAGTAATACAGAATTTTCTCCATCATACAATACGTTTTAAAATTAATTGCATGCCATTTATCAACCTCACAAAGAACAAAGAAAAGAAGGAACAGAACAAAGAAAGAAAATAGGATAAAAAGAAAACACCAAAACAAGTATTAATCACGGTGCATGAAAGATCTCATCATATCTCTTCAAAAAAGAAATACATGTTTTGTTATTAATTATTCTTAGTGATTTGATTAAATGTTCACATAAGAAATCTATAAAAGTAGGTATTTTCTTAACAAACCTTTGTTTGTGAAAATAGAATTTTGCCACAAGGATAAGAAAGTTAACAGTAGATTCTAAAGATTTGTTTTGGTTTTCAAAAAAACACGTGTAAATTACGGTTCATGTTAACTTTAGAAAAACAATAGGAACTTAAATCTTTCCAGAAAAGTAAATGACAAATATCTTCACTTTCTTTTTTACAGAAGGTGCATATCAGCTACATCACAAAATTTTTACACAAAAGCATTAGCCTACAAGGGTATATATTATGCAAAATTTTAAAATGCACTTCTTATTGGGTATACAGTATTTATATGGTAATAACCATGTGTTCCTCCATTGAATGTGATCTATTTTAGACCCCCCCCCCCCCCCCCCCCCAAAAAAAAAATCCCTTTTGGAGAAATTGAGTTTCGAGACTGAGAAAGTTGACAAATAAATGTATTATTACATTCTTTACTTAAAAGCGAAACACCTCCCAAACATGACTGTGAAAGTTGTTTGGAGTATGACTCATGGGAAAGGGAAGCTTTCATCAGACATATGAAATGGATATTCAAACAACATTCATAAGATAACAAATCACCATTAGAGCTGAATAGATCAGCAACAAAAATTATGTTTTTATTAAATAATTTATCAAAAAAGATCTATTTCTAATTTTAATATCCAGTTTTGAGTTGTGGTTGTAAACCAGTTTCCAGGCTAACAAAGCTTGATGATGAAATCTGGCCAGTTTAATAGGTTTAATTTACCAGTGGAGTAATTGCATTTCATCAGTTATTTTAAATTGTAATAATAAAAAAGAAAGGCCACCTACCCTATTAAATATATTATTAGGAATAAAATACCACATAGAATCTGACCCAAGCAAACATCTTTTTAACCAATTAATTTTAAATGTATTGTATCATCAAAATTCAGGATTTCAATACCCCCATCACTCCTTTTGTTTCTTCAATTTATGAGATTTATTACCCCAAATAAAATCTCAAATGGCTAAGATTGGGCTTTTTATTAGTTTACAACTACAATAACCATGATCCTTTGCGCCACGCACGTTAGACGCCAGAGAGACGCCAGAGTTTAAAGGTCACGGAGCGACACCGGTTAGTGGATGACAGCGTGAGTCAATGAAGGTAAATCAATCAGCTGTATTATGATTCTTTGAAAATGTTCATACATCATTAATCACAGTTATTAACTCTGACATCATGCGATAAAACGGTGTGGGTTATTCAGTTATATTCTCTCTGTGTGTTACGCAAGGGCTTGTGTAACACACAATATTTGTGATCAGCTGACCGCATCTTTCAATACACAGACTGATATTATGAATGAAACGGGTTTACTTGTGCTGCGATATGCTTTGCTTAAACTGTGTTGCTGTGGTGTTAGCTCATTCATAAATTTGATAAATAACGCAGTTTGGCTTTAGTTGTGTAAAACAGGGATGCGTTTTTCCAAAAGCATCGCGAGCCCAAGTTGATCTTGAAGAAATAACTACGTCACAACTCAAGTGCCACGCCCCCAAAGTTTATCAGCTGCAGACTAATTTAAACAAAGTAAATAATCAAACCATGTTTATTATTTTGTGTTATTTTTAAAATTATATTAGTATTTAGTACTCAATACTAATAAAATCAAAGCATCAGCAAATTTAAAAACTAATTTAATTTCCCATAATGTCTCATATGTGTGCTTTCACATACACAGCTTGTAAATAAACATATTAAAGGGATAGTTTACTCAAAAATGAAAATTCTGTCATTATTTACTCACCCTCAGGTTGTTTCAAAACTGTATTAATTTCTTTGTTCTGTTGAACACAAAGGAAGATATTTTGAAGAATGTGGGAAATTGAACAGTTCTGGGGCATCATTGACTTCCATAGTATTTTTTTTCCCTACTATGGAAGTCAATAGTACCCCAAAGATGCCTGGTTACAAACTTTCATCAAAATATCTTCCTTTGTGTTCAACAGAACAAATAAATTCATACAGATTTGGAACAACTTGAGGGTGAGTAAATGATGACAGAATTTTCATTTTTGGGTGAACTATACCTTTAATATGTTTGTTATTTGAATATATGAATCGGTGCATACTTAATGATGCCCCAAAATAGGCAGTTAAAAAAATTAATTAAAAAAAAAAAAAAATCTGTGGGGTATTTTGAGCTGAAACTTCACAGACACATTCAGGGGACACCTTAGACTTATATTACATCTTGTAAAAACTGGTTCTAGGGCACCTTTAATGGTTCTCTGTCTTTTAGCAGTTCCTCACATGGCTGTCCGGCTACTGAAGGTTTCATCTATTGCCACTGCAGTGTTCGCATCTTCAGGATTTTACCTGTACAGCAGAAATGTGGACTTCAATGATCTCAGCGTCGTCAGATTTGGGAGGGCAGCTGCAACGGTAAATATGAAACGATGAAATATATTTATTCATACTTTTAATTCATTAACATTGTAATACGTCTGAATTGTCTCTTTTCAAAGAAGACATTATTGCAGAAGTAAATGAAAGTGTAAAAAAGTTTGTTTACTGTAAGAAATGTATACTGAACTAAATACAGAAAAAAAGTATTTTGTAAAATAATTTGGACACTAAAAAAAATCAAAGTCATATGTTTAACCAAGTTGTGTTTCAAATTTGAAAATTGAGCCTGTTAAAGGGTTAGTTCACCCAAAAATGAAAATTCTGTCATTTATTACTCACCCTCATGCCGTTCCACACCCGTAAAACCTTCGTTAATCTTTGGAACGCAAATTAAGATATTTTAGTTGAAATCCGATGGCTCCGTGATGCCTCCATAGCCAGCAATGACATTTCCTCTCTCAAGGTCCATAAAGGTACTAAAAATATATTTAAATCGGTTCATGTGAGTACAGTGGTTCAATATTAATATTATAAAGCAACGAGAATATTTTTTGGTGCGCCACAATAACGACTTATATAGTGATGGCCGATTTCAAAACACTGCTTCAGGAAGCTTCGGAGCATTATGAATCAGTGTGTCGAATCCGCAGTTCGGAGCGCCAAAGTCACGTGATTTCAGCCGTTTAGCAGTTTGACACATGTCATTATTCGATATGTTGATTCTTAATGCTCCGAAGCTTCCTGAAGCAGTGTTTTGAAATCGGCCATCACTATATAAGTCGTTATTTGGTTTTTTTGGCGCACCAAAAATATTCTCGTTGCTTAATAATATTAATATTGAACCACTGTGCTCACATGAAATGATTTAAATATGTACATTAATGGATCTTGATAGAGGAAATGTCATTGCAGGCCTCGCTGAGCAATCAGATTTCAACTAAAATATCTTAATTTGTGTTCCGAAGATGAACGAAGGTCTTACGGGTGTGGAACAGCATGAGGGTGAGTAATAAATGACATTATTTTCATTTTTGGGTGAAATAACCCTTTAAAAGGTTTTAAAGTACCGTTTCTATGATAACGCAATGACCAATTGCAAAACTGTTTCACAGGATGAATTTTGAGCATTTAAGCTTTCAAGTGATACCTAATTTATGGTGATTACTAAAATATGTTATGGGGAAAGGCAATTTAAAAAGCATGCCAAGCGTCCCACAATCGTGAAACTGCCAATCAACCAAAATGCATCTTTATACCAGGTGTAAACACGGCTAAATATTACTTCTTTGTTAAATATTTATTTTATATTAAAAACATTGACGTTTGCATTTAAGTCACAGTAAATGAATTAATATAATGCAAATACAGTGTATTTTAAATGTATTTTTCTGTCCAGTGTGCAGTTTTTATTCACAGTTTTCATCTTTGTCTCTGAAATGAATTTTTTCAGACAGCTGTCATCAGTTATGACTACCTCACCACTCTCAGAGATGTACAGTATGGGACAGAGGAGTACTGGGCTGTCAAATCAAAGGTAAAACTCTTTGTCTTGGTGGTGATGGGTTATATCCAGGAATATCTGCTGTGTGGACATTTTATTTTATTTCTTTTGGGCTTTTTTTGATTGGAAAGTGTAGACGGTCTCTATGAGGATGTCCAGGTCTGACGTGGACATTTTTCTTGAATATCCTCATTTCAAAAAAGCAGTATTGTAGTCCTGTAAATGAATTTTCCTAGGCCCTGTTTACACCTGGTATTAAGATGTGTTTTGATCAAAAGTAGACAAGGGAGCTGCACACCTGTTTACACTTGATGTTTTAATCTGTCTCTTTTGTCCACTTCTGTGCTGATTTCGTCGAGGGGAGGGTCTAAGGACTGGTAAATGTATGGGCATTTTCAGATCTTTTTATCTAATGGACAAAATAAGCTCACACAATTTACATATGAACGTGAAAGAAGACGACAGAAAACAAAGAGCATCAGCTTTTGTTTCTGTTCTGACAGCCGCAAGACCACATCGAACACTGTGAGTGTGTTAGAAATCAGGAATTGTGAGAGAACATTGTGCTTGGTATGTTTTTCATCTTCAAACCAAACTTGGATCTCCAGCCAACAAAGTTTAAATTTGAGCACATGAGTATCTACACTACGCAAACAATGCGTTTTCGACTACCTCTATTGTCCACTTGTGATCCGATCGACCAAAACGCATCTTAAGGGGATAGTTCACCCAAAAATGAAAATTATCCCATTATTTACTCACCCTCAAGCCATTCTAGGTGTATATGACAATCTTCTTTCAGATGAACACAATCGGAGATATATTTAAAAATATCCTTGCTCCTCCAAGCTTTATAATGGTTGTGAATGGGGGGCGAGATTTTGAAGCAAACAAAAAATGCATCCATCCATATGGCTCCAGTGGGTTAATAAAGGCCTTCTGAAGTGAAGCGATGTGTTTTTGTAAGAAAAATCATCCATATTTAAAACCTTATTAATTCAAATAACTAGCTTCCGGCCATCGACCATACGCATACTGCGCAAGTCGACTCGGGCCAAATGAGTTACCCCTGACGCGATGTATGACGCAGGATGTAGGAGTATCGTAAGCTTTGACACCTCTTGCGGTTCAAACAAATAGGGCTGGGCAACAAACTCAAGCTCCTCTTCTCTTATATCAAAATCCTCCGACATTTCTCTTTAAAATTTCTCGTTTTAGACTTCTAATTTGTGGCTGGTGTTTTGTTTTTGCTAGTTATTATAGTTAATAAAGTTAGTTCACTTTCAAACAAAGTTTTCCTGATAATTTATAATCCAAGATGTTCATGTCTTTCTTTCTTCAGTCGAAAAGAAATTAAGGTTTTTGATGAAAACATTCCAGGATTATTCTCCTTATAGTGGACTTCAATGGCCTCCAAACGGTTGAAGGTCAAAATTATAGTTTTAGTGCAGCTTCAAAGGGCTTTAAACGATACCAGACGAGGAATAAGGGTCTTATCTAGTGAAACAATCGGTCATTTTCTAAAAAATGACAACTGTTTATGCTTTATATAAACAAATGATCGCCTTCCAAGTGATTCCGCCAAAACCGCACTTCCGTATTCTTCAAAAAGCTTACGCTGTATGTCCTACGCCTTCCCTGTTCAACCCAAGCATATACATAAAATTTTTTTTTCAAAAATGACTGATCTTTTCGCTAGATAAGACTCTTATTCCTCGTCTGGTATCGTTTAAAGCCTTTGAAGCTGCACTAAAACTATAATTTTGACCTTCAACCGTTTGGAGTCTATTGAAGTCCACTTTAAGGAGAATAATCCTGGAATGTTTTCATCAAAAACCTTAATTTCTTTTCGACTGAAGAAAGAAAGACATGAACATCTTGGATGACATGGGGTGAGTAAATTATCAGGAAAACTTTATTTGAAAGTGAACTAATCCTTTAACCCACTGGATCCGTATGGATTACTTTTATTATGGATGGATGCATTTTTTTGGCTTCAAAATGTGGCCCCCCATTCACAACCATTATAAAGCTTGGAGGAGCAAGTATATTTTTCAGAAAGAAGATAGCCATATACACCTAGCATGGCTTGAGGGCGAGTAAATCATGGGAGTAAATTATAATTTTCATTTTTGGGTGAACTATCCCTTTAATAGCAGGTGTAAACAGGGCTCTAGAAATGAATGGGCATTTCATGTTGTTGAAAGTGCACTAAATATGTGCTAATTCTATGAACTGCATAATTTACTACCAAGAGATCCAGAAAAGGCCTGAACAATCTTAACTTGCAGTACACTTTCAGGAGCAACTGTGTTGTATGGGTAAATAATGAAATAAGCAGTCTGCAATATTCCACCTACACCTGTATCATTTGCACATACACAACGATTTTTACTCTCTTATGCCATGTTTGTGTGTTCTTGTAATCTTAAATTACATGTAGTATAATAAGCAATCATATTTTATTAAATGTCATCCAAGCCAACACATTACTCAAACCAATATGACAGCATTTAAGTCAATAACCAACGTGCAATCTCATTATTGATGCATTGATCAAGCTTTCAAAACACTCCATGAAATTAAAAACATCTTAAAACACCCAAAACAATCTGACTCGCTGTTCGTAGGATCATAGCTGCAAATGCCAGGCAATAATTCTTGTGCCATTTTCACCCCTGTGTATAAAGGCCATTTGAACAGCTCCGTCAGGTACAGTTAAACAGCTGGTGCAGGGAAAGGTTGTAGTCTCTCACCTGTGTGTGTGTGTGAGTCTGAGCGCTGATGGCAGTCGCTGGAGGGAAGCGCTGAACCCTGAAGAGCAGGGTCCGAGCCAGATGCACTCTCTGCCAGGCCCCGGTATGGAGGATAGGGTGCCGTTCTCCTTCCCCCTCGGGGCCCGCAGTCAAGCCTGGCTACACACGCTGATTAGAATTAATGCAGGCCCCTGATTTAATATAGAGGAGAGATTTGGCTTCTAATTATTCTCTCACTAGGCGATTCAGCTCACTGGTCGTAGGTTGTTTCGGATCATTCTTGCTTAGATTTTTCTCCGTTAATGTTTTTCTGCATTGTGGACAATTGTATAAATTAACAGGTTTAAAAGTCTTTTAAGTAGTGTACACCTGGAAAAGATCATTGTTTTGTGGGTTTTTAATGACCATGCTTTTTGGACATGATACTACGGTATTTCTGTGTTCTGCATGTTTACCATAGTAATACCACAGTATTTCGACATGCACCATCATATCTTTTGCAGTACTATGCAAATGCTATAGTGATTATGGTAATCATTTAGTATTTATAAAAATTAGATTTTTACCATCGGACCCATCACTGTAACATGCTGAACATTTTGTTTATGGTTTATGGATCACTTTTTAGTATGCATTTTACTAGTCTCAGCCTCAGATGTCATGCCCATGGACCGTTGGCTGAACGTCTGATATAAAGCAAACAAAATTGGAAAAACTTCTGGTGTTGAATTCTGCAGGATTTCCGGGAGACGCGTGAGTCGCGTTGCTTAATGGTTCACCTGGAAACAAAGGCGCAGTGATGCCAAACCCTCTCATGGAAGAAGAAAGCCATCGAGTGTGAACTGTGAAAATGAACTCCTATCAGGATCAACTAAATGCTGGATATTAAGTTTACAGCCTAGACTCTTTAAAAGACAAGAGTTTTGTCTGTTATAGTGACAACGACTTTACATTTTCTCGCCCCATACATGATGCTGAACAAAACAAACTGTGATTGGTTGCTTTACCTGTCAATCAGATGGCCTCTTCTGCTGTGAGTCTGGACGTCTGGCTACGCGAAGACTAGTGTTTTACTAACTGTTCAGATTTTTTAGTTCTAGTTTTTTTGTGCGACACCATAAATTGTTGAAGTAATTAAAGGGACAGTTCACCCAAAAATGAAAATTGCCATTATTTACTCCCCCCTCATGTTGTTCCAAACCTGTATGAGTTTCTTTCTTCTGTTGAACACAAAAGAAGATATTTTAAAGAATGTTGGGTCACACCTAATTTTGGGGAACACGTATTCACTATTAACTATGACTATTAAAGGATTAGTTCACTTCAGAATTGAAATTTCCTGATAATTTACTCACCCCCATGTCATCCAAGATGTTTGTCTTTCTTTCTTCAGTCGAAAAGAAATTATGGTTTTTGAGGAAAACATTCCAGGATTTTTCTCCATATAGTGGACTTCAACGGCTACCAAACAGATTAATGGTCCAAATTGCAGTTTCAGTGCAGCTTCAAAGGGCTCTACACGATCCCAGCCGAGGAATGAGGGTCTTATCTAGCATAACAATAGGTCATTTTCAAAAAAAATAAAATTGTATATACTTTTTATCCACAAATGCTCATCGTGCACTAGCTCTGCGATCACCACGTTGGAAAGGTCACACGTGACTTGGGGCTGAAGTACCGAGCGAGTGTTTACAAAGCGAACATGCAAGGACTAAGGCTGCGTTCCAGTTGATTTTTTTTTTTATTTTTATTTTTTTATTCCCTACCCTCTGTCTCGTTGACTCGGATGTACGTCATTGCTTACGTTGCATGAGTGCCCACTACTGACGGAACCTTTGAAATGGGCTGATTGGAACGTCCTAAGCCCTTGATCACTTGGAATCCCCCATGTATTTGATTCATTTTTTTTTTTCCCTTACGAAATTAATAATATCATAGAGTGAGGTAAATTAAATGTGATATTCGGTGACGTCACAATAGTGTTGCACGATATACCGGTACTAGAAATGTATTGCGATACCCTGCTTTTAAAAACGGTCCGGTTCTTCATTTTATTAGTACGGTACTTTGAGTGCCAGCTGTATTTCCTAAAGTGTGACAGCAGGGGGCAGTGTGCGTGCAGCGCGCTGCTTCTAAGGTACATTGAGTGCGTGTTTATTCCTCTCAACTTGCTCTACGGCTTTTATGGTGACGGAACGAGAGGTATGGTTGCAAATACAGGTGCTCTGCAGACGTAATTGTTGAGAAACGATGAACGAAATATGGCTTTGCTTAAATGCCGACGCCACAAAGCCCATCTGCAAAAGATGTTACAAAATAACGCAAGCGAAGGGAGACAAAAGCATCTTGCCGTCAAACATCCTGATTTGTACAAAGAATTTAAAGAGTGGCAGGTTAGTGCGATACCAGCTTGTTTATGCTCTCACTTGGAATCCCCCATGGATTTGATTCATTTTTTCCCTTACGAAATTAATAATATCATAGAGTGAGGTAAATTAAATGTGATATTCGGTGACGTCACATGTTTCAATGTGGTATATCGAGCTGCCTGAAGTGTACATATGAAGTAGACTCTGTCAAAATCGAGGGAGCGAGGGTCTGTCCATATAAACGTCCCTTGTCCACTTCATGAAGTGGAATGCACTTCAAAATGGTGGCAGGGATTCCCCTGAGAGAAGCTTGTTTTAGGGAAGTTTGCGAGTGCGTCTAAAATTGGAGTGGAACGCAGCCGAAGTCAAACGGCCTTTACCAAAAAAAGTAAAACGATGATGTCAGATGATTTTGAAGAAAATGAGAAAAGGAGTTTTTTGCCCTACCGCGGTACTTCCGCCTGCGTCACGCGTCAACTTTCCAGTGTGATTAAGTAATGCGTGGCCCATCGCAGACCTAGTGCAAGACGAGCATTTGTGGTTAAAAAGTATATAAATGTTTATTATTTTTTAGAAAATGACGATCGTTTTGCTAGATAAGACCCTTATTCCTTGGCTGGGATCGTGTAGAGTTTAGGTATTAGGGATTAAGGGATGTAGAATAAGGTCATGTAGAATAAGGCATTAATATGTGCTTTATAAGTACTAATAAACAGCCAGTATTCTAGTAATATGCAAGCTAATGAGCAACTAGTTAAACGTGAGAATTGTTCCCTATACTAAAGTGTTACTGAATGCTGGTAACCAGACAGTTGATGACTTGATGAAATTTTCATTTTTGGGTGATCTATCTCTTTAAGTGATTCATTTAAACAAACTGATTCAAACATTTTTTCACTGGGCTTTTTAATATACATGACAAAATGCACAATAAACAAATGATACCAGACAGACAGTTTTACTGATAAATACTAGCTACATTTTAATGCCTGACATATAATCATGTTGCATGTAATTGAATCATCAGTGTCTCAATGTTTAGCTGATCAAGGTCCTAGCTAGTGCATTTTAATGATTCAAATTCTAGAGTGGATTGAGATGTACTCCTAGTTTGGTATCACCACATTTGCACATTTTCATATTTCGGCTCTAAAATGTGTGAAGGAGGATGGTTCTTGGGGGCACTGGATGATTTTCAGAAGGACGAGCATGTCTCATTGCTCCATGAGAACAGTGCAAGGGATCATGGGGGAGCTCCCAGGTGTTGCGGCTCTGTAATGGCCACAGAATGTGACTCATGTAATGAGGGGTGTTCCACGCAGTTAACCATGCCTCTGCTCTCTGCAGACCTGACCACCTGCTCTTTGTGCCTACCAAGTGTTTTTCATCTCAGCAATTAAATCACCTACTCACTTTTGTGTGACGTAATGATTATTGAGATTCAAGACAGTTTCACTTTTTGTACTTTATTATAATCATGTCAACATGAATGTGGCTTACACTTCCATTCAAAAGTTTGGGGACAGTACTAAAAAAAAAAAAAAAAAAATTTTTGAAAAATTAATAATGCATCCTTGCTGAATAAATGAATTTAATATTTTTTTATAAAATATTTTTATGTATACTAAATGCTGTTTATTTGAACTTTCGATTAATGAAAGAATCTTGTATTTCTACAGTTTCCTCAAAAATATTAAGTGGCACAACCATTTTCAACCATTTCTTGAGCATCAAGTCAGCATATTAGAATGATTTCATATTAGAAGGATCATGTGATACTGAAGTGATGACTGCTGATAATTCAGCTTTTCTGTCATAGGAATAAATGACTGAATTTTTTTGAAATTTTTTTGACATCATGTTGTACAGCTGGGGAGTCCCTTTAAGAAAGTCATTTCACTCGGCGGCCATCTTTGAAACGCCTCTCGGGCATGCAAGTGCAGCTCCTATCTCTTTGAATGGAGAAACAGCAAATTCTCCAAATCTGTTTGCAAGCTTTAGATTAAATTTCATGTTTGAAATCACCAATGAAATCTGACAACAACTGTCATAAATTTTGTCTCTAAATGCTCGAATGGTAAAAAAAACTGTATTTTTCAGGATGGATCAAGCTAATGCCAGACATCCCAACCTGCAAAAAGTCATTTCAGGGAGGTACCCCCCCCCCCCCCCCCCCCAAAAAAAAAAAAGAGGAAGGAGCTATAAGCTATAGGCATATGCAATTACTCGTTAATTATTTTTTAAATATGTAGATTACTTTTACTATTTATATAAGCTGCTTATACTATTTATGTAAACTGCTTTTATTTATTTTCCATTGCAACTTTAAACAGGTCTAAGGAGTTTGTTGTTTTCATGTAGCCTTGGCAACTAGCCTGAATAATATGCACATGAAATGAAACTTGTCAACTCACCTCACTGATAATTGATTGGTTGATTTGCCGAAAAAGGCCATTCGGGATGCTCTCTGTCTTACATGCGCTTCGCACACACACGCAAGGTCTCTCTCTCACTCCCTCTCCCTCTCTGCCGTGCGCGCGCTGGTTTGAAACACAGTCTCTATGCGCGCTCTTGCTCGCTCGCTCTAGATTCCGGGAGATTTTAACTAATTTGCGGGCATCAGGGAGCCGCTATCAATATGCGGGAGACTCCCGGAACTTCCGGGAGACTTGGGATGTCTGTAATGCGCATACGCAGTCCTAAGTGCGCGTCACTTGTGTCATTTTGGTGGCGCGCATCTGACTGTTTCTACTGTAACACGATGACTTTACCAGTCCGCGACTGGTATTTAGAAGGCGGGATTTATTCCGCCATATTGCAGTTGCACTTTCTCCCATTCAAAACAATATGAGTGACGCCAAAGACTATAGAATAACACAAGACGTGTCACTCGTATTGTTTTGAATGGGAGAAAGTAGGCGTTTCTCAATGTCAAGGAAGGATCCTCGGAAGCCAGAATTTCGAGGATGCTACGTCATCGACATCCGTCAAAGGACTGTTCCAATGTCGAGGATCCTCGGAATTTCAAACAAGGACTGAGTCCTTCGTTCGAAAAATATCCCATACACAGGAAAGGATGCATATGTGTAGCCTTCGCGCTCTAAAATCACCCACAATCCTGCGCGCAGCTTTGCAATCTTGTTCAAAAATGTTTAAAAAAAATGTTGGACGTTAGCGGGCAATATGCTTTCAAATGTAAGTATATTTACGTTACCAAACATTTGTTATAACTGTAGTAAATATGTCAGATAAATAAAGTTTAACATTTAAATGCCAGAACAAATTACTACCGTATTGATATTATAAATTATACAAATACAAATTACGTTATTGATGGCTAACTGAACTGGACCGTCATTTAACAATTGTTAGCTTGGTTGCCGTCACCGGCATTTCTTTTATAAATAACTAGTTAAGTTGTCCAAAGTAATTTAACGTTAATATTATACCATTATACCATTCACAGCGTTATTCATAGCTTTCTCGTCTTTTTTAACAGGGACCAAGGAACAAACAGAGGCGTTCATACGTCTCCGTGTAGAAAACAAGCAGCTGTTTACCGGGGGGTAATGACGCAATGACGTGCACTTGCTAGTCTGTTCCATTTACGTGTTCTCTGAATGCTAAAGAGGAGCCTCGCCTAGCCTCTGAAGGAAGTGACTTGGAAGGACCAGTCCTGCCAAGGAAGTATCCTTGACATTGAGAAACGGCCAGTAAAACACGCAATATGGCGGAATAAGTCCCGCCTTCTAAATAAGAGCCAATCGCCGACTGGTAAAGTCATTGCGTCATTGCAGCGGCCGTTAGAACAAAGTCCCTTTAAGTTTTTGTTATTCTATAATCTTTGGTTAGAAGCACCGGTTTCTATAGACTTTATGTAGCCCCGCCCCTTTTCAGCGCTGCGCTCGTTGTCTTTTGACTTCCGGCTTGTATTTCCACAGCTATCTTATGTATTTATGAATGAACTGCTCATTTTAAAATCTTCCCGGTCTACTGACATTTGTTAAGACTTCTGCTTTAAACATAACAATGCTCATAACTTTCATTAACTCTACAACACGTAAATCCACTTCACCAGCTAATTATTCTTGAACAGAGATGCCATAGAAATATACAGGGCTACCGCAAAAACGGAAGTTCAAAGACAATATTCTAAAGATGGCGGCGCGCATGTTTCTCTGGAAAATAAGGTCTATAGAAACAGTCAGACGCGCACCTCCAAAGAGACGCACATTTAGGTCTGCGCATGCGCATTAGCTTGGATCCAGCCTGACAATTTTTTTTTTTTTTTTTTTTTTTTTTTGTCATGATTTGAGCGTTTGGAAAAAAAAATTATATGACAGTTGTCAGATTTCATTGGTGATTACAAATATGAAATTTAATCGAAAGCTTGGCAAACAGCTTTGGAGAATTTGATGTTTCCCCATTCAAAGTGATAGGAGCTGCATGATGCCCAGGATGCCCGAGAGGCGTTTCAAAGATGGCCGCCGAGTGAAATGACTTTGGTGAAGCGTCTTGTGTTATTCTATCCGGTTGTTAAGTCTGACGTCACGCGGCAGCGCTTCCGGGTCCTAACGCTCTATCCCATACCACATGAAAACAACAAATGATGCTAATATACATACACGATGTGGTGTAATACTACAAAAACATATATAATTACAACCTTTATCTCCATACCAAAATTCCAGATGGCCAGACAATGATTCATCTTTTATAAATCGTTAAAATATTAATATCTGTGACGCTGTGAGCATGGAGACTGTTGTGTACACTGTAAGTATTTAAAATGTTTAACTTTTTTTAAATGATTGATGTTTAAAATGAATAAATAGCACTCATAAACGGCCGTCGATGGCATTCTCAAGTGAAACGAGTAGAGGGTTGGACTTGGACCCGGAAACGGCGTTCCTTACGTCACGACTTAACAAGCGGATAGTCTTTGGTAGAACTTAGAACTGATCAGTTGAACAGATCATTAGAGTACATTCAAATATGATCAGTTTTATACCGTATGATCACCTTTATACCGTAATGTTTATATCAGGGCTGGCAATTTATTTTAATGTCTTTAAAGATAATTAAATCGTTTATTGACAGATGAGTAAAGAATTGAATAGATGAAAGATAGATAAAGTAGTTTTAAAATGTAATGTTTTGTTTGATTTATTTCCATATCATTGAACTTAAGCTTACTAGCTGACAGTCCACAGCAATTTGTTTGCAGATGTTTTGACCATTGAGTCACGTCTTTGCTGTTTTTATTTTTATTTATGTATTTTTTTTAAATGTATTGTGAGATCTATAGATCTGACAATCCTCTGCTTCTTCTGTCATATAATCTTTGCTGTTGGATATTGCATGATAAATTTGCATACATTTTCCCCTGTTTCTCCTACTGCGCTGGCACATAATTTGCAGTCAAAGGTGACAAAATGGACTACTTAGAAAGTATTCCTGGGGAGTGAGAAATCACTGGGTCCACAGTTAGTTTTTCTTAAATAGATGCTTTTGGCCCTTTTAACCCACAGCTGATGTCTCCTGATAATGCATTCTATGAATAGCAAGGAAAAACACTTTTTCCTGCAATGTCAGTGTGGCTCCGATGAAAAGAGCCCAGCAGTGAGAGCCAGATGCAAGAAAGATTACGTCTGTTATCTGCCCCTGCAAAGACCACCTGAGAACATCGGTGACACCCAAACTAAAGACTACAGTGCCCTGCCTGATTAGTAGCACCACACATACACACGCACACACACAGGTTTGTTTTGCCATCAAAGTGAGGACATTCCATAGGCGTAATGGTTTTTATACTGTACAAACTGCATATTCTATCCCCCTAAACTACCCCTACCCCTAAACCTACCCATCAAAGAAAACATTCTGCATTTTTACATTTTTAATAAAACATTTAGTATGTTTCTAAAGCTATTTCAAATATGAGGACTCATGAAATGTTCCCATATTTCATGTTTAAGTCGTAATACCCATGTGATTTATACAAATTTGTGTCCTCATAAATCACAACGCACGCACGCATGCACGCACGTACACACATCATATATCATATCAATGTTATCTTTCTTTTGAAGTATAGAGGAACCATTTAAACGGGGGTACTTCTAAATGGTTCATTAAAACTTAATTTAAAACAAATTAAAATTGCATTTGTTCATTTGTTTCAGTTGACAAATGTTTTTAATGACGGACATAAATTTAGTCAGTAAATATTATGTATAACTCCATGCTGACAAGAACGCAGAGGGGATGCATTATTTCGTAATTTTGCAGATCTCAAAAAAGACAACATTGTTTGATTTCTTAATTTCTAAATTAAATTAAATTACGTAACATTTAATATTATTTATAGTAATTATTTATAATTCATTATTTTTCATTACTATTTAGACTATTAAACTGCCAGTGGCATTTATAGTACCTGAACCACAAAAATGAAGGTGAATCACAATGGAAACTAGAGCCACCTCCTCCCCCTCCTAGTCTCTCAAAAACTATCATGTAGAAACTGCAGGATATCGCAGCGAGACAAGCTGCTCACTGGCCTGCTTTGATTACGGCACATGAACGCCCGCAGTTTTAGACGACAACACCGGTGGCACGCAGAGCTGTAGCGATGCTGAATAATGCATGCACTCAAAGTTGGAGGGCAGGTGTACCAGGCACTGCTGCTGTCAGGCGGGCATCGGAGCACAAACGGATGTAATCTGTTTTCCCTGGCGCTGAGAGGCACTGCTGTAAAATGCACCTTTTCTACCCACTGCTCAGAAAATAGTCTTGCTGTATGATATCTTACCCTGTGTGGGGTCTTCGTTGAGGAGATGATATGTGTCTTACCGTGGTTGACCGATTACCATCCGAACAGTCTGAGGAGATGATGTGAATCATATCACAGAGATAAAGTGTCAAAATGTGTCAGAATCAGCACTGTAAATGAGTGGTTCTCAGCTGGTGGGTTGTGATGCATTTTGGGATAAAACTGAACGCAAATAATAAAATACAACTAAACATATAATCTCGTGTAGTTATGGTATCAAAACATTTAGACATTAACTTTTCATCAAAGTTTCTTTTTTTATTTTAAGTTTGAATTGATTTGTTTACTTTTTATTAGAAATGAACAAGGCTTGTTATAAAAAGAGTACCTGAAATTGCTTTTGCTTTTCTTTCCTTTTATTTTAACCTGCATTAAAAATGCATTTTGGCAACTTTTTAATTATTTCTGCTATCGACATTGCCTATCTACAGCGCTTGTGCTTACAATGTTGACACATTTTTTTTGGTGTATTAAAGGGGTGGTTGATTATGATTTCACTTTATTTTTTTAACTTTAGTTAGTGTGTAATGTTGCTGTTTGAGCATAAGCAACATCTGCAAAGTTACAACGCTCAAAGTTCAATGCAAATGGAGATTTTCTTTTAAGGAATTCTCTGTTGAAGGACTACAACAAACAGCTGGTAGGGACTACAACAAGCTT
This sequence comes from Megalobrama amblycephala, assembly GCF_018812025.1. Lineage (NCBI taxonomy): Eukaryota > Metazoa > Chordata > Actinopteri > Cypriniformes > Xenocyprididae > Megalobrama > Megalobrama amblycephala. The sequence continues at coordinate 13,836,957 of NC_063048.1, read as the reverse complement.
CTTCCTGGGTTAGTGACATCACTAACCCTAAAATTTACATAAACCCTTCCCCCAAGAATGTGCAAAAAAGGGGGCGAGGCCATGTTGGGCTGCTTTAGAGAAGAGGAAGAGTTGTTGTAGTAGAGTGTTGTTACCATGCCGTCATTTTACGCCGAACTGCTTCACAAACGAGGGTTAATTCAACACTGCAAAAAAAATCCTCAGTAAAATTTACGGTAAAAAACCGGCAGCTGTGGTTGCCAGAATTTTACCGTAAAAAATACGGTAGCAACGTAAAAAAAAAAAAAATCTGTTAACATTTACGGTAAAATAACATATTTCATTAACTGATATTAATGTTAATTTACCAACCTAATGAAGTACTAATATCTGTTTTGCACCTTTATAATACACTGACAATCACCAAACACAGTGGTGATGAGAGTCACATGATTAATCAAAGTTCATCACAAGCAGCTTTTCCACAAGCTGAGAAGGACAAGCACTAACATATAGAAGGTGCACACAGTGTCATTCACACACACACACACTAAACACCATCATGGTAACACACATGACATTTTAAAAATGCAATAAACATTAATTTAACAACATTAGATGTAACATAAAACCCTAATGTACATAACTGATTAGAAAAAAATGAGAAAAACTAAGAAGAAACAGAGTTATTTCAACGAAAATATATCAAATGTGAAGTGTCACGCAGGGAATTGTGAGAATGTCAATTTACGGTTTTTCACTGTAAATTTTGCAATGAATTGTTATTTTTACTTCCAAAAACTGTGAATTCAACGGTATTTTACCGTAAAATTACATTAAATGTACCGTTAGATCTATTACAGTTATTCACCGTATATAGTACGGGAACTTTCTGTAAACCAATTAACAGTTTTTCACCGCAGCATTTTTACAGTCTTTTACTATTAAAATCATGGTCATTTTTTACAGTGAACACTGGATTTCCACAAAACATTAACATGACGGCACATGCTAGTCAATGAGTTGAATCAACTCCACAACAAATAAATTTATCCACTGACCATTCAGAAACGTTCAGTTGCATTCTAAAAAGTTGTAACTTCTTCCTGAGTCTTTCCATCAGTGTCCGACTCCGGTTTGAACAATGTAAGGCTGAACACTGTTACTGACAATCGTCATTTTTGGCTGTGTGAGATTCTCCAGCTTTGTTGTTGTTGAGTAACCAAAACGTGAGCTGTTAAAGCTCTGCCCTCTTTTGGAAAGTGGGCAGGAGCAGCAGCTCATTTGCATTTAAAGGGGCACACACAAAAACGGTGTGTTTTATAGGGGCAAATTTGACAAGCTATAATAAACGATCTGCAGGGTTTTTTGAGCTGAAACTTGACAGATGCATTCTGGTGACACCAGAGAGTTTTATTACATCTTGTGAAAAGGGGCATAATAGATTCACTTTAAGGATGACTTAACATCATCCTTTATTGCCCAGGGAGTTTGTCCGAGCATGATACAAAGGCATTGTATATGTTTGTAGGTTCATTTTATGTTGTTGTTGGAATGTTGGTGCATCTTTGCATTTTTGGCTTGTACATTTTGTTTATGTGTGTATAAGTGTGATTGTTTGCAGAGGTCTTGAAGTCCTTGACAGCTCTCACAGGCATTTGCACAGCAGATTAGACTTTAGCGAGGGCTTATTCCACACGACTTCCCCCAGAGAAGCCGAAACGTCCTCCTCATGACCCTCCTGCTGAAGCGGAGCGGTACCGGGGTCTGAGACTGATTACAGGGTTATAGCTCACAGAGGCAGAAGTGACATTTGCTGAGATTTTCTCTCATTGTCATCATGTTATCTTTGCTAAAGACTAATTTGATAAGGCTAATGCAACAGTTGGTTCTCAAACCTGATCTCCAGCTGACTCCAGGGGTCCAGTTACTCACAAAAAGTGGGATGTTGGTGGTCTGTTTGAGTCGGACTGTGTGATCTTTCCTTGAACATAAAAAAAAAAAAAAAAAAGCATTGGCACCACATTGATGTAGCGACGCTGTAGCCGAGACTTCCTGATTCTGATGAGCAGTCTGATTGTGGGGAAAAATGGAATTTGAATTGAGTTTGGCTTGGCTCATTCTTTTAAGGGAAACACTGTTGATGTGAGAAAGCAGTCTTTTCCCACTTCCCTTCTTTTCACTTTCACTCTAGAAACATTCTTGTCCTCCTTGTCTAAATGATTAATCTGTTCCTTGCACAGGTTGTTGTTCCAAGTAAGTCAGCATCTTGGCTTGTAGCACTAGAGAGAAAATCAAGCCTGGAGTGTTTGCTGGCAGAGACCTTAACAAAATCAGAAAAAGCAGTGCACTCTAACAGAATGCGGCTGAGGTGCTGTAATAAAAATGTTTTTTTTTTTTCTCCTGAAGGAGAGAATTGTTGACTCTGAGTCCATAAATGTTATTTTTTGCACTTCACTCTAGCCAAACTATTTTTTTAACGAAATGTGCAACCTCATTGACGTGGCCACCTGTAATGCCACGTTCTAGCCCACGAGTCTCTCTGATCCGCCACCAGCCCGCTATGCTATGTTAATTGCGATGATGTAATAGATCACAGGCATTTAGGAAAGCACCTATCATGGACTGGTAATGAATTGCTGGCCGTATCACTGGATGATTAATGTGCAGGTGCTCGCTGAAGGTCACCTCAGATTTTCGCCTTCGGATTATCATTAGCTCGGGCGTGCTCTTAGACGTCTAATTCATCATCGTTTTTTAGGTTGCACCAATACTGTATTTTCATCGCAGCCAGAAAGATGGGCTGCTACGGACATGCAAATGAAGTTAGCATAAAATTGATTTTGTGAACACTGTTGGTCTTGATTTTCTCTGTGATGTAGCTTGAAATTGTGGTGTGCAGTTCCATCGACTTGGTTAGATGTCATTAAAGGTTGCTTGAGGACAGGAAGACCCCTTTCCGTGCTTGACGCAGTAAAGTAATAAATCGGCATCTTCCATTTGTTGAAAACATCCTCATCGGGTGGTAGTAACAAGGGGTTGTGGGCAGTTAATTACAAATAGTTTCAGAAAGTATCTTGCAAAAGTGCAACAGGTGGCATTCATCATCTCTAGATCTGAACTAATGGAATTACTTTTGGGAAATAGAGAGAAAATGAAGGACGCAGAAGTGGATTGCACACATGGAGGAACAATGCTGTGCTCATCAGTTCATGGGTTTGCTGCAGCCTGGAAAACTGAACATATGGATGAGCCATATATTCATTTCCCTAGCTCAGAATGAAAACCCCAGGTTGCTGCTGCCTTTTTTTTTTTAGGAACTTTTGACCTTATGAAAGTTAGAAGGACTAGTAAGTTTGGAAACTGAAGATTGGAATGGATGTACTGTAGATCAGTGTTTCTCATTCATGACACTAGCTGTGTATCAATTCAGAGGCTGCATCCCTCGAAGGCTGCATTTGAAGGCTGAATGCGTCACAGTAGCGCAGTAAAGGCTGTCCCAGTTTCAAGGCTCCTTTGAATGTGGCCTACAAATGATCATTCGTTTCCTGGGCCATGGATCCTTCACAACCTAGCCTATCCCTAGTTTCACTGTGCGCCAGTAACTGGATGTTCTTGAGGAATGCCAGATTACAATTTTAAATATAAGTTAGGGCTGAAACGATTAGTCGCCATTATCGACAACGTCGACAATAAAAAATTATCGACAAATATTTTTGTTGTCGAAGTCTCTTGCCTGCAATAACGCGGTGTAACCAGTGGGGCGCTGTAGCGATCTGTAAGTGCTCTCCCGGATCCAATCTAATAAAAGAAGTCAGCGCTTTGGAGTCATAGTGCAAACGAAGTCTAACCCGTGAAATGTGGGAGATTAACTAGCAAAACATAACAAACTAACGTTTGCATATCAGAAACTGTCATGCAGGGCCACCAACTCTCATTCAAACTCACTGTTCTCACGCCACACGTCCCACCAGTGAAAGATGCATCGCAGAGCAAAGAGGACACGACAACGCGCCGCTGATAAGACAGATCAGGTTATTTGATATAAAACTAAGTCTCAGCTTTTAAATTCTGTCAATTTTACTACGGGATTCAAACAAACTTGTGGTTGTGACGCGTTTAACGTGGAGTGGCAGATCGCTGTAACACCTAGTTCACGGTAGTGAACCTATTCCTCTCTATTACAGCGCGAAATAGCTGAATGAACATCAAAAAGTACTTACTGAATTTCTGAAAGAATCCATCTCTAACGTAATCACCTAATAAGAGTTTTAACCGCAGAAAGAAGTCAATAAAACTTGCAAACAAATATATCACACAAAATGTAACATTTACCTCAGGAAAGCATTCAATACATAAATGATATATATATATATATATATATATATATATATATATATATATATATATATATATATATATATAATATCTAGAGAGGGACATTTTTACAAAAAAACAACAACAACAACACATAATTAACGTTACATTAAATTTTTATATAAATACATTAATATTTTTACTATTTATAATGCCTGATTTTTATTGTTATTAAAAAGTTATTACAATTCCCAGACTTAAAAACACAGTACCAGTCATTGTAACAGTTGGACTATTGATGACTTCTGAGGGGGAAAGAAAACCTAAAGGATATTGGTCTATTTAGTTGGCGTGAAAATCATTAAAAATACACTTTCAAAAGCTGAAGTGATTTCCTTTTTTTATTTACTAGTTAAAGTACAGTATAACTCAGTATTTTAACTAATTGCTAAAGTGGAATAATCAAACAAAGCTTACTGATTAATGTCAGTGCAATAATCGATGATTAGTCGATTAATCGTTCTAATAATCGATAGATTAATCGACTATCAAAATAATTGTTTGTTGCAGCCCTAATATAAGTATTGGGTACTCAAATACAAACACAATACAAATGTTAAAAAAAATGTTAGTACTAATGTAAAAAAAACAAAACAAAAAAAACTTTAAAGCAGTTAAAACTTTGACATGTATCTTACTAAGATGCGATTTTATAGATCATAGGATGTGAATAAGGCTTGACATTAAAGGTGCCATCGAATTGAAAATTGAATGTACCTCGGCATAGTTGAATAACAAGAGTTCAGTACATTTCCATAGTTTTTCTATGTAAATACATGCTAGACGGACGTGTACGACCGTTACGCTCGCGTCTCGTGTCTTTTGCAGCACCTCGCACGTGAGCGCCGCGTTTTTAAGACACTGTGTCAAGTTAAAAGAATTTCAACTTTTACATGCAGCGCCGCTCATCAATGTCAGTTCCAAAACAGTGGACCAATCAGAAGAACTTGGAGGCGGGGCAAGCGCTGCTTCTGTTTATAGTAGCAAGTTGGCATGGCAACTGTTTTATTTTATTATTTTTTTTTTTTTAAAAAACATTCCTGAGTGCTGCATCTTGAGTTTAAAGCCGGGGACACACTTAACGATTGTAAGGCCGATTATGAATGTAATTTGATACTAACGACTGATCATGCCCAAACGTGCCGAGTCAGAGCCAGTTGCGTTCAGTCTGTGTTTATAGTCAGCATTTAAAATCATATAGTGTGTTGAGTTCAGTCTTAGAATGTTTCAGCTAGTCGTTAAGTGTGTCCCCAGCTTTAGGTGCAAAGACCCTAAAGCTGAGCCTTTACACATTCGTTTTCTTTCTCAACTGTTTATGTTCACTTAAAACATAGCTGACTGTGCTTACATGAATAATCACCATTTTGACATTATTTTGCGTGTATTTGACCGTTTAAGTGCAATAAGCTGCGAAAAAGAACTTAATTTAGTAATCAGAGGCGGCTTTATGTGCACGCAAAAATCTGTTAAAATTATTTATGCGCAGTCTCACGCTGAAATTCAAGCCCTGTAACGGTGATAATATTCATCTGGAGGAAATGAAACAAGTGAGTGAGGGGAGGCGGGTTTGTGTGTCAACTCGCTGTCAGAGAGATGAGAGAGTGAGAAAGCGCAGCTGGTATCCTATATCTATTCTGTGAAAAATGAGTATCGGAAGTGTTTCAGATATTTCAGTATCTATGTATTGAAAAATCAATATTTTTGACAACACTATACATTGCACTTAGTTTATTATTTCAGATGCCTTTTTAAAAGACTACAATTGAAAAAATGTATATTATATATAAAATTCAACCTGCCAAAGTTGCTATTAGGAGTGTCTGTGTTACACGCCACCACTGAAATCCACTCGCATTTGGTGGATTAATGTCAAGCCCTGGACGTTTTGTTTTCCGACACAGCTCACAGCTGCTCGGTGATCAGGCTCTGTAGGCTAGACTGTCCCATTTAACAACGCTCAGTTTGACCTTCACAGACTTCGAAGGTGTGGCTTTTGAAGTTTGCGTCCTTTGAAGGTTGCAGCCTCTTAATTGAGACACAGCTATAGAAAATTAATGGAAAAAATAATTTTTACTGTTGCCTTCTCTATCACTTAAACTAGCCTTACCCTAGCCAGAAAAGAAATATATATACATATAAGAATATTAAGAGGAAAATAGAATAAACTGCATTAACTTACTATAATTTTGTCCCTCTCGGCTGTCCAGAGGCTAATATCAAAGAAACGGATCCAATGAAGGAAAGAAAGTCATATGTGCAGAACACCTTTGGTGTGTTGGAATACTAGAAGATCAAACGTTTTTAAGTTGTATAAAAATGCTAGGCTAAAATCAAAGCCGTGTCATTTGAAATATAAATTAACCTGTGCATTACAAGTTCCCGTTTGCTTTAAAGCAAGATATATTTGGTGAACAGAGTGAGTTTTCCTGAAGCTTAAAACCTATAGGCTAATAAAAAGCACTTAGCTCTGCACATATATGCATGTGCGTTAACACACCTCATGTTTCCAAAAGATAATTGTACTGCTAACTCTGCTGACTGAGATAGAACAGGACACGGCAGACAGGAAAACATAAAGGCTAATGCGACGCTTATCGTGGTGCGATTATGCAATCCTAAACACTTTCCCAGTCTGAGGGACTGCTGCTAAGGGAATTGAGTCTCCTTAGCTATTAGCATATCATTAAAGGGAATGTGAGCAGCTGATTTGGAAATTAAATGTAGCTTACTTAGCCCTAATGAATAATGCATATCAGATCGTCATGGACATGCTGACAAGTGCAGGCGTTATAGGAGGAGACATGGGAGGGGTTGCAATGTCAGAGAGGACGTACTAAAGGAACTCAATGTAAGGCTTGGTTAACTATTCGATTCCGCTTTTATGACCACATCTTTAGCCTGCTGAAACCAAAGAGAAGCCAATCATTTCAACAGCTTTATGACTTGGAAAGTTGATTTTTAAGAGCGTAGCAGTTGGAGGATGGTGTAGCAGAGTGGTTTAAGACCCTGAATGGTAACCAAATGGTTGCTGGTTTGAGCCCTACATGTAAGTAGGGCCCTTTTATTTATTTTATTTATTTATTTTGCCAAATTCCATTTAATTTTTTTTTTCTGTTTTCCATTTTAATTTCTGTATTCTGTTTTACTTTTACAATTTAATCATTTATTATCATTTTTACAATGAGATGTTTTATTTTTTTGTCAGAAATTCTGTGTTTGAGCTTCTCTGTTTTATCATTTAATACTGTAGTGATTTTGGACTAGCCTCACTCGAGGGTACCACAAATTTAGTGGTTTATGGTCTTAGATATTAATATTAATATTTTGTATTAATATTAATATTGAGTCAGATGATTTCTTCCAATATTTTCGGGGCACCAGTCAAGTTTCACCTTGACAATAAAGAACAATCATGGAAGATTGTTGACTGAATTACAATTATATGAATTGGAGGAAGTTCATCATCTGACCAATCTGAAGGATTTGTGAGATATCGTTAACTTGTAGAGCCTCTTACTGTATTATCAACACAAGGAAGACACAAGTGTAATAAATGGATTTTATTAACAAAAGGATAGACAAGAGTAACTAACAACTGCTGAATGGATAAAGTGCAAAAAGATTGAAAAATGCAAGTGAATGAGTAGGATGTTACTATGGCAGTTAAAAGTTAATCTTATGGAAAGATAAACTGTAGTTTCTCTAGAAGAAATAAGGCAAACCTTATTCTGAATTTAACAAATAAACCGAGAGATTATTTGTTATCAACTGATATCAGCTATGCAAGATCTAATGCAAATTAGATAATCATATACTGACAGTATACACTAATGCCAAGGTCTCTAGAAAGAGGTTTGGTAAGTGATATTTACGTCTGCCTGGTCGCGCTGAATCCGAAGGTGACGTCTTCCACTTGTTGAGCTGAACAGCGTTGCAGTGGGAAGAAAGGAGTTGGAATCCGGTTCACAGACTTGAACACGAAGTACTTGTGAACGTTGAACTCCTGGAGCACAGAGAAGGTCTTTTCCTGGAACACGCAGAAGAAGAAGCCTTGAAGAAGCCTTGAAGGTTCTGATGTCTGTGCAGATGATCCTTATTCTCTGGAACACGCAGACGGAAGGATCTTTAGATTCTGAAGTAGAGTGCAGATCCGGAACACGCAGATCTGTAGGATCTCTGATGAGAGGATTGAAGTTGGTACAGAAGATATCTTGAAGATGGGGGACTAAGCTTGTAGTTGTTGTCTCTGTTGCAGTTTTCAAACTCCCCAAATTCACTTCTTGCAGAACTTCCTTGTTTCTCTCTTTAGAGCTTCAGAGTCTTGAGAGAGCAACTTCACAACACTGTAGAGTTGGACTTAGCTTAGGATATCTTGGGACCAGAACCTTGAACCGGGACTGGAACAAGAACTGGAGCCTGGAACCAGAACGGGAACTGCAGCAACCCAACTGGAACAATTATCTGTCCCAGAAACAAGTCTTTTAACCTGTCCTGAGAGGGAGGGAAATGCAAATTTGCACCTTTCTGATGCACTGTTTTGATTGACTGATGCTGTCAGAGGTGGCCACTGGATGGCCTCCCTCTTGCATGAGGTTCATTTGCATAGCTTAAAGTTCACGTTTAGAACAATGTCCTTAAGGTTTTTCCTATGCATAATTCACTTTCCAAACTAATTTCAGATTACCCTAGGCATTGTGCTGAAAACATAAAGACCAAACATCATTGAGTTATATTGACCTTTTACCCATGCATTAATGTATACCTTGGTAGGCAAGTTTGTATAGTTTGCATGTACACAAACAACACTCATGAAGTATATAGAGTTCTTGATAATAAAAATGGAGAAGATTTGCTCCATTTTGTCCACTGTGTGTCTATTTTGTGTCCTTTGTGACTTCAAGTCACATAGCAAAACCTGTCTGGTGAGTAGAGTTCAGTTTACACCATAGGTCTAACGACTGAGGGACTGGGGTGATCAATGGGGAAGAATGGTGATAGAATTAGCCTGCTCAATGACATGCTAATGTCATCTTTCTTCCTTTGCACAAATGGTCAGGGTGATTGTCTTGATAAGCTCATCTGCTAGCCTATCCTTTTCCTTGTTTGCTTCTCTTGGAGGTGTGAGTTTTGGAGTCCTGTGCTTTTCATCATGGCAGCTGAGGCGATGAGGGGAGTCTTCCCTCATGTTTGCCTGCTGATCACTTCAAATATAAATTCATTATCAAAAACGGTGGTAATAAAAAGAATTCATAAAACTTGAACAGTGTAATTAATCTTTTAAAATGTAATCAAATTAAATTTATTCCTTACATGTTTTGGCAAACAAAGTGCTGAACAAAAGAGGTTTACTGTTTAAAGGGTTAGTTCACCCAAAAATAAAATTTCTGTCATTAATTACTCACCCTCATGACTTTTCAAACCTCTAAGTCCTTCGTTCATCTTTGGAACACAAATTAAGGTATTTTTGATGAAATCGGAGAGGTTTCTGATCTCCCTATACATTCATTCCAAATTTCAAGGCCCAGAAAGGTAGTAAAGACATAGTCCATGTGACTACAGTGGTTCAACCTTAAAGGGGTGGTTCAGTGTTTTTTTTTCTAGGCTTGATTGTGTTTTGGGGGCACAGTTTAACATGTCTTAATGCTTAGTTTTTTTTGAAAACGCTGTATTTTTCATATATTTTACCTTTATTCTACACCTCTGTTTCCACTGTCATATGAACGGCTCATTTGACTTCTTGCTTCTATGAAGCCACTCCCTCCGAAATATGCAGTGTGCTCAGATTGGTTGGCAGGTTGGTAGCTGGCCCAGTGTATCATGATTCGCTGAAGCGTCCAGAAACGCCACGCCCCTTACCATTCGTAGTTACGCGCTAAGCTGGAAATATAAATAATGGCGTCTATATTACTGTATCAAATTGTGCCAAATCAGACCCAGGTCTGAAGAGGGTAAAGCAGAACCTCTGTAATCGCGGCTTTTAAAGGATGTTTATGAATGGTATTTCATTTTGTATTTGTGTCAAAGTGTTTAGATATGCTGTCACTGCTGTTTGTTAGCTTTCAATATACAGTTTTATCCTGATTAAAGCTTTACTGTAGCGAATACATGACTGAGTAGACGCATTTTTGTAAAGGTAGCGTTTAATTTATAGCATGAACAACTGTTTGTCTACGAACATAGACGTTTGTTGGTGTTTGTTGCACTAGAACTTAGCTAACTGGCTAGCAAAAATGAGTTGCTCTTTGTATATGTCCTTTTATGCATTAAAAATAGCAACAGAACTATAACATTACGTTAAAAAGACATGTACAAACAATAAAATGTACTTTACAGTTTGAAGCCAATAAACAGCAGCTTCTGTTTTGCTGCGCCACATGGCCTCGCCCACTTTGTTGCGTGTTCCCGGGGGCAGTGTTTATGTTAATAGCAAGGGTTTATGATGTCACCAACCCGGGAAGGAGCTCGTTGTAGTGTTTTTGTAGGCCATAAACTGCCATAACTTTAAAAGACAATATCTCCGTTTGCATTAAACGTTCAGCGCTGTAACTTTGCAGATACTGTTTATGCTCAAGCAGCAACATTACACACTAACTAAAGTTAAAAAAGTGAAATCGCATTGAACCACCCCTTTAATGTTATGAAGCGACAAGAATACTTTTTGTGCACAAAAAAAAAAAAAAAAAAAGACTTTATTCAACAATTTCTTCTCTTCTCACACGTCGTGCTGTTCACATGTACAGTGTCGGCCAATACTGAGCCGGCGTTCTGACGTAGAACCCGGAAGCGCTGCACTGTGCTTACTACGTCAACAGCGTAAGAGACTGACAAGTAAAGAGAAGAAATTGTTGAATAAAGTTGTTATTTTTGTTTTGTTTTTCTCTCATAATTTCTTTCATTCTCTCTTCAATAGTTACACAGAAACATTTAATTTGGTGGGTTGTAGTGAAGACCTTTGAGTTTCTCTGTGTATCTGACAATAGTTTTATCAAATGAAATGGTGAAATGCTCAAAGTAAACTCTCAAAGCAGCTCTAGAGATGAAGTTCATGTGGAGTGTCGTAGTGAGATGGCAGACGCTGAAAACACCATGAGCGTCATGCATGCTTGAAGACGTGTAGTAGACAAAACTGAGGCGCTCATTCATACAGAGACACATAGAACATGCAGACTTCAGATTTCAACAGCATTCATTTTGCAGTATAATATTAACAAACCGTAGTCCATATCATGATTTCATTAAGTGTACAGCCCTACTTTTGATTTGTTCATTCCATTATGTTTCATGGTATACAGTAACATTCTTTTTTATGTCTGGAAATCATAGACCCCTATGTAAGCCATCATTATTGTTTTCTTGAGTAAGGCTCCTAATCCTAGGTTTCTCCAGGGGGATTGTTACTTTGGATTAAGGTTTTTGCTTTTTCCAGGGTGCTTCTTACTGGATATGTTGCACTTGTGAACAGAAAAGCTGATATTTCTATCTTTTCCCCTAAATGTCACTCAACTTTTTAAGTGGACTAAATCACACGGCAAACTGAAATGGCTTCATCAAAGTTGACGAAGTGGGGAAAATACAAAACAACAGCCAGAAAGCCAGATGTAGGCTGGGAAAAGCAGAATCAGTTGTAATGGGGCACCAAATGCGCCATCAATAAAAGGGAGTGCACACCAGATGGACACTCATGTGGAAATAGCTGCACTTTAAGTAAGACTGAGTCAAAGTGTTATGAGTTTTATTTATTTTTAAATTCTTGCTCCAAATTTTGCGTCAAAGGCCCATGTTTTGTGCGTGTTTCTTTCCTCCAGGCTACCTCATGAGTAATTAGCAGAACAATATAACACTTGCAAATGAATGACTTCTATTTTAATTCTTCCTTTCAAAACATCCCAGTTCCACTGAAATCAGAACAAATATATTTCACCTTAACCCTGTTGTGTACAGCCATGGGGTAAGAGCTTATTCAGTTTTACGTAGGTCTTGTTTCATTCCAGCAGCCAATTAGCTTCCATTTTGCCTGTTGGTTGTAAACAACATTATCTAAATCTGTCTCTAAAGGTTGTGTGAGTTCCTCTTTTTGCTGCACAGCACTGGTGCTTCAACTGCAGGACAAGATTTTTTTATTTTTTTTTTTAAGAAGCTCTGGATTCTGTTTGCCTGAAGGTTTTCCTTCTTTTAAGGTCTATTACTTGAGTCAGAGTCCATTAGTGTATTCTTTGAATGGGTCAATTACAAGGGAGTAACTAACTAAAAGTAGCAATGATATTTGCATTTCTCAGTAGCCTTGGCAATAGTCTAGATGTTTTCAAAAAAAAAAATGTAGCTTTACCACTCCAGTAATGACCTACGTTTTTCAAGGAGTAGCATTGTAACATTAAAAAAAATGCTACAAAATATTTAGCATAATTTTATTGCATCCACACTCCACAACTCAAGTTTATTTCTAGAGCACTTTCAAAATCCACAATGGGTTCAAAGGCCCTGTTTACACCTGGTATTAAGATGCATTTTGGTCAATCAGATCACAAGTGGACAACACTAAATACAGGTGTAAACATTCAGGTTGTCCACCTTCGAAAATAGGTAGTCAAAATGCACTTGACCAGATTGCTTTCATACTGTAGACGCTCATGTGGTCGAATGTGTTTGAACAGTGCAAAAGACCACCTACTGACCTAATGTGTAAACATTATGGGAAGCGCACTAGCCAGACGTGATTTAAACTTTGTGCTTGGTATGTTTTTCGTCTTCAAACCAAACTTGGGTCTTCAGTCAACAATGTTTTCTGATTTCTAACACTTACTCACTGCGTTCGCCGTGGTCTTGTGGCTATCAGAGCAGAAATGAAAGCTCACGCTCTTGAATGTTTCTCTGTCGTCTCAGAGCGTGTTCATATGTAAATTGCACGAGATTATTTTGTCTATTAAATCGAAAGATCTGAAAAACCCATACATTTACCCATCCATAGACCCTTCCCTCGAAGAAATCAGGACAGAAGTGGTTGAAAGTGGACAAAAGAGACGAGGTGTGAACAAGAATGTGTCTCCCTCGTCTACTTATGATCCGCTCGAACAAAACGCATTTTAAAGGTGCTAAAGAGGATGTTTTGTTTTATACATTTTTGCAATATTACTTGAAACTGTCTTTACTAACTGATAAAAGACTATTTATTAGGTGCACTGAAAGGAATAATATTAATATACATCATCTGTGCACGAGGTAGGGCCTTAAAAACATCAGCCAATCGTTTACGCGATCATCGCTTAAACGATTGGCCCTCTGGCTTGTCAATCACTGCCATGACGTTCCTTGTGAGAGACGTGCGCGGCTGCGCTCTCCAGTAACTTTCCACACTCCACAGGCGCCGCATGCAATGTTTTTGTCAGGAGACAGGAGTAACAACTGCAGATTATGAGTTACCTGCGGTGAGTCCGACATAATGAATCCACAAACACGACACAGCGAATGCCGGTGGTAAACACTCGTGTTCCAATACTCGTGCACGAGTTTTGGGAGGCGTTCCCTCGAAATGAGCTGTGAAGGAGGGGGGTTGTTCTTACGCATGCGCTCATTTAAAAAACTCAGTAACAGTCTTTGGATTCTCAGTCGACGAAAAAATCCTCTCTATCACCTTTAATAGCTGTAAACGGGGCCAAAGTGCTGTACATAAGTTAGAAAGGATATCATATGGAGCCAAAAATATAATTAAAACAGAACATAGACAGACAAAAGAACTGACACAGTACAATTTATACTACATTATTAAAAGCTAAAGAAAATAAATGGTTTTTAAGGCCCCCTGAAATAGCGTGGGAGGTGTTTTTAAGGACCATGGAAGCTCGTTCCAAAGTCTAGGAGCTGCCACAGAAAAAGCTTTATCACCTTTGTTTCAGGCGAGATCGAAGAATCGCCAGACACCGCTGATCATTTGAGCGAAGTGACCTCGAAGGTTGTTGCAAACCAAAAAAAGATGGACAGCGGATTCCCCAGATTCAATTGTCAATCATGCCATTGAACCCCTTTTTATAGCATCAAATAGCTAACTAAAACCAAACTTATTGGAAAAACGAACACTTGAATGTACATCTGCGTGATGAGATAAGAACTACTAAAATGATATCGCATCCCGTTCGATTCCATAAAGAGGACTGATTTATGACCTATGCTTCAATGAAAGGGTTTGGCTTCACTTTTCAGAACATGTGTGGCACACTTGATTCAAACTAATTAAATCAGAAATATACCACAGCTTTATAGCATAGTTCATGTAATTAAACAATTCACTGGTCAAACAAATGATTCACTAGTTCATTAGCCCTGCATCTTTTCTTTTTTCTTTAAGTGAAATATTCAGTTAAATGATGCTGTTCATCACTATGCTTTGTTTACTTATTTTTGTATTTATTATAAGTATAGGTACTGATTGTAAGTTTAATTGAATTATGGCACACTAATTCATTCTTTTTCTTCTTTTTTGTTACCTTGTAGTATACGCAGCGAAAGAAAAGTCTTCTGCTTTTTTTCCAGCAATTTTTTTTAACATGTAAATATTTGTATGTACATAAACATTGCTTGAAATGTAATATTCATATATGTGTGTGTATATATAATATATATCTTCATTTATACATCCTCATTACAAAAGAAACCAACATGAGAGAGAATAATTGTGGGAAGATCATGGATCTTGATCCAGCTTGGGGAAAAAAAAAAAAAAAAAAACCCTAAGTCTGATTATTTTTTAAAATACTGTCCTCTTATACATCAGTGTTTTAGGTCAGTGTATTGTGTTTTAACTATTCTTTTTTCACTTTTTGTGTTTTAAAAATGTAATTTAATTTTTAATTTAATTTATTGTCACCAAACTGTCTTTTATGTTTTTGAGCCAGATAAACATACTAATTACATGATTTACATTTACATTTTGGCATTTGACAGATGCATTTTATCCAAAACGACTTTCTTTTTTTTTTTTCTCTCTCTTTTTTATCAGTTCATGCATTTTCTGGGAATCAAACCCACACTGTAAAAAAAGAATTGTTGGTTAAACTTAAAAAAAAAAAGTAAGTTACCTGGTTGCCTTAAAATTTTGAGTTCACTGAAATTAAAAATTTGAGTAAATACAATGAAGGCGATTTGGTTTATAATCCAGTGTTTCCCAACCCTGTTCCTGGAGGCACACCAACACTATGCATTTTCCAACTCTTCCTAATCAAACACACCTGATATGTTATTATATTTGTTCTGAACAATTTTCTTTTTTTCTGATTTCACTTGAACTGGGTTGTGTTGAAGAGATTAAAATAGAAGACATTAATTTGCATGTATTATATTGTTCTGCTCATTACTTACTCATGATGTAGCCTAGAAGAAGGAAACGAGCACAAAATCTATCTTGTATATCTATATCTTTTTTATATATACAGTATTGCCCTATTATATGCATCCAATGTTTTTGTTAGCTTGTAGTGTCGATAACTACTATTCATTTAAATGATTAGCTTCAATGTAGCTTCACCAACACTGACCATGCCAGTTTTGTCTAACTCATATCTGCATAGACTTCAGATGGGTTTTGCTGGTCAGGAACTCTCCCTGGGGCGATGGAGTAACTGCGTGGAACGATCTGCCTAGATTACCATTATGGGCACATGGTAACAAATTGGCGTCCTTGTACTTTGTGACAAGCATGAGATTCAGGCAGATGATGTGTTCAATAGCGCTACAAATGATCTAGCCGAGTATCAGATAATGTGGGAGCTGATGGCTGCTGCCGGAGAGAGAGCGGTGCATTTCATTACGACTGCGCCGCCATCAGATGCTGATTCACTGTCAGGAAATGGTGGAGAGCGTGCCAAAAGTCACACAGATGTTGCATTGTACTCATCTTTTCAAAATGAAGCCAACAAGCAGGCGGCAAGAGAATGTGTCCATGGATTGAGGACAAACAGTGTTGATTTTAGGAGTTTCTCAGCTGTGCCATTAAGGACGAAGGAATTGTAAACATATTTAAGGCGGTATTCACATCGTCTGATTCACGTTACATCTGGAACGTGTCATGCAGATGCGTCCTCTGAGGATACGGGGAATAGACTGCATACGGCATTCCAGAAAGATTACTTTATGAATAGCATTGAAGATTTTTTTTAATTATTAAACAGATTTTGCTAGATTGGCTACACACAATATTAAATTCTAGGATATGGTATTATAGATCCTGGAGATTAAATATATTAGGAGTATTTTACAGCATTTTAAGGCACACTTATCCATGACTGTGTATATATAATATAATATAATATAATATAATATAGGGGTGTAACGTTACACTTATTCATACCGTTTTCGGTATGCACGTCTTTTGGTTCGGTAATTAATCACAATTTAATCGCACATCAATTTTGACTGAGAAATTACCCCCAAAAGATCATTTGAAGCCATTATTTTGTAAAATGTCAAATAGATATTACAAAAGTACCTTCAGAAAGAGATATTTTATTTGATTCAACATATAATTTATTACACATGAACTTTTGGACCATGAGGTTGAGTAAATGATGATTGATTTGAATTTACATTATTGGCTGAAGCATACCTTTTTATGTTTTATGTTTAATGTTTAATGTTTAATGTTTGTTTAATGTTTATGTTTTATGTTTATGTTTTATGTTTATGTTTTATGGTTGTTTTATGTTTATGTTTATGTTTGTTTTATGTTTATGTTTATGTTTATGTTTTATGTTTTGTTTAGGTTTATGTTTGTTTTATTTTATGTTTATGTTTGTTTTATTTTTGTTTGTTTTATGTTTGTTATGCTTATGTTATGCTTATGTTATGTTAAAATGAAATTATTTTTAAAATAAAATAGACCCTAAATAAAAACTAAAACTGTGAGTAGGTGGCGGTAAATGTCATGAAAATCAGTCATTCATTCATTGATTCGATTCATTC